>NC_025993.2:127458150-127588476 GCF_000442705.2 Elaeis guineensis
GAGCCCGGCTCCCGTAGGGGATGTCCTGGCGGGAGTCTGCTTTGCAGTCTTTGGAGTCGAGGACGAAGCTCGGTTTCCGTAGGAGTCCGGGCGATGTTTTCCTGCAGTCAAGGTTAGAGGCGAAGTCTGGCTCCCGTAGGAGTCCAGACGGGGCTTACCAGCAGTTGACGCTGAGGACGGAGCCTGGCTCCCGTAGGAGTCCGGATGGAGCTGTCCTGTAGTCGATGTCGGCGGTGGAGCCCGGCTCCCGTAGGAGTCCGGACGGAGTCTGCTTTGCAGTCTTTGGAGTCGAGGACGAAGCTCGGCTCCCGTAGGAGTCCGGGCGAAGTTTTCCTGCAGTCAAGGTTAGAGGCGAAGTCCGGCTCCCGTAGGAGTCCAGACGGGGCTTACCAGCAGTTGACGCTGAGGACGGAGCCCGGCTCCCATAGGAGTCCGGGTGGAGCCGTCCTGTAGTCGATGTCGGTGGCGGAGCCCGGCTCCCATAGGAGTCCGGGCGGAGTCTACTTGCGGCTGAAGTTGTTGGCTTCGAGGATGAAGCCCGGCTCCCATAAGAGTCCGGGCGAAGTCTCCCTGCAATTAAAGTCAGAGGGGAGGTCCGGCTCCCTTAGGAGTCCGGATGAGGCCTACCAGCGGTTGATGCTGAGGACGGAGCCCGGCTCCCGTAGGAGTCCGGGCGGAGCTGTCCTGTAGTCGATGTCGGTGGTGGAGCCCGGCTCCCGTAGGAGTCCTGGCGGAGTTTGCTTTGCAGTCTTTGGAGTCGAGGATGAAGCTCGGCTCCCGTAGGAGTCCGGGCGAAGTTTTCCTACAGTCAAGGTTAGAGGCGAAGTCCATCTCCCGTAGGAGTCCGGACGGGGCTTACCAGCAGTTGACGCTGAGGATGGAGCCTGGCTCCCGTAGGAGTCCGGGTGGAGCTGTCCTGTAGTCGATGTCGACGGCGGAGCCCGGCTCCCGTAGGAGTCCTGGCGGAGTCTGCTTTGCAGTCTTTGGAGTCGAGGATGAAGCTCGGCTCCCGTAGGAGTCCGGGCGAAGTTTTCCTGCAGTCAAGGTTAGAGGCGAAGTCCGGCTCCCGTAGGAGTCCGGATGGGGCTTACCAGCAGTTGACGCTGAGGACGGAGCCCGGCTCCCGTAGGAGTCCGGGTGGAGCTGTCCTGTAGTCGATGTCGGCGGCGGAGCCCGGCTCCCGTAGGAGCCTGGACGAAGTTGATTTGTAGTCGATTCCACTGAGGACTTCGGCTGTGGGCATTTCATACCCAACACCAGTCCCCCTACTTTCGAGTTTGAATTTCAAATGAAGGAAGTACAGAGAGAGAGAGATGGGCACAACCAAAACCGTCCCTTCGAATCCTGCACACTGCCGCCTCCCGATATTTTGGCATTAAATGTGCGCGTGCCGGAGTCTTTTTGAATTGGGGCGGTACGAGGGGATGCTTCGAAATTCCCGCAGGTACATCGGCCTAGGTACGATGCAATTATGATCCTGCCAACCGTCAGCCGCTTTTAGCCGTCTGTCAGGGGGAGTGGGACACGTGTCGGATGCGGACTGGCCTGGGGGATTCGCGATCATTATGGCGTCGGATCCCAGGGTCTATTTAAACCCGTCCTCCCTCCTTTAGGCGTCCTACTCCATTCCTGAGTTTTCGCTGGTGTCTGTCTTCTCTTTGAGAGTCCTGCTTTAGTGGGCGTCTCCTCGAGCCGTAGGCGCCTCCCGTTTTTCGTCCCTCAGGTCCCTCAGAGTAATATAGGTTAGTGCCAACCTTCCTCTCACCGCTAGGGGCTTCTTTTCTCATCATTACTTTTGTGCATCCCTTCGAGTTAGTCTTCGGCCTCTCGTTCCCCTTTCGGTCCGTCTTTTTAGGGTCCTTCAGATCCCCCCTTCGAAACTACTCAAAATGTCCTCTGACTCTTCTGCTCCCAGTAGTTTCGAGAGTTCTTCTGCTTCAAACCCCCAGGTCCCTATCTCTGTGGACGAACCCGCATCCGAGGCTGGGCCTCGCCCGGTTTTCGCACCAGGCATTATTCCATGTTCCTCGACTTCAGAGGAACTCCTTCTGATAAGGGTTCAGTATGGGGTTCCTCCGGAGTACGACCTGGAGCTACCTGGCCCCTCTGACCGGGCCAGCACTCCTCCTCTCGGTCGCTTTTGTTTGTATCAGGAAGCATTCCGTGCCGGACTCTGGCTTCCGCTTCCTTCCTTTGTCGCTGCCTTCTTCCGCTTCTTGGACATCTCTCTCGCTTCCGTGGCCCCGAATTCTTTTAGGTTTTTGATAGGGTTTCTCTCCCTCTGCCACGTAGTCGAGATTCAGCCGTCTCTCTCCTTGTTTAGGCATTTTTATACCTTCAAACACCATCCTTCGGCGAAGAACTGGTGGTACTTCTCCCTCCAGTTTGGTAAGAAGGGGTTGCTGAAAGGCGCCCCTTCTTCGATTCACAATTGGAAGGGGAAATACCTCTTCGTCCACTGCCCGACCCTGGAACTGGGCCTGCCCCCTTGGGGTTCTCTGAGGGATTCCATCCGTCGGGCTCCCAGCCTGGGGGAGGACGACCTCCAGGCCACCCAGAAGCTTCTAACTTATCCCGCTCCTTCCCTTCCTAATCTTCTGAGGGAGCAGCTTCTTTTCAACATCGGCCTGAGCCCCCAGGATCCAGCGAGTATTCATCTTATCTTTTCTTTTCTTGCCTTCCTCTTCTTCTTCTCTTTACTTCTTTTTCCTTCCCACTCTCTTTACTTCTCTTTACTTCTGCTAACCAATCCACTTAAAAATGTTTCATCTAGAATCAACCTTCTCCATGCCATTTGTCCACACAAATAAAAAGGCCACGCCCCATTAATTTTAGTCGTTAAGAAAGAGGAGTCCTTCTTAAATACTCCTCTTAATTTTCTTCTTATCTATTCCATGTGTTCCTTTATTTTTTGTACCATCAGATGGCACCTTGGGATATGTGGGTGTAGAAGAAAAGGAAGAGTCTTTCTCTATGAAGGAACTAACATGCCAAAAATAAATTGGGATGCCACATATTTTGTGCGATGAGATTGGAAGAGTCTATTTTATTTAAAACTCTTAATTACCTTCCCATCTCTTCATTTTTTCCATGCTAAGTTCGAAGGATAGCAGCATCAGATGGTGCTTTGGGTGGTGTGTGCTAAGGAGAGTCCTTCTGCTGATTAAAAACCCAACAAACTCTCCTTAATTTGAATTAATCACTGGTGAAAATGATGAGACGACAATTATTGGTGTCCCTTGGAGGTGCCCTTTTTTTCTTATTCAAAGGGGGCATCTCCCATGTGATAAGAATGCAATTTTTCTAGTGGTTAGACATAGAAATGAAGAGAGAAAAGATAGAAAAAAAATTTAAAGAAAAGATAAAGAAAGAGAGAAAGAAAAATGGAAAGGAAGGCAAGAGAAAATTAGAAAGCATATGATGCTTGTCCTAAGGTTCAGATTATTCAAGTATTGAACATCTAATTCTAATTTATATGGTGAGTTCTTGTAAGGAATGGTTTCTAGTGTGGCTTTAGTAGAGGATTCGAAGGCATATAAGTAGTGGTGCAATCCATTGCTGAGAAAGACATTTGGCAGTGAACTTATAAAGATAGCTACAGTACTACATCAATTTGGGAAGGACCCTGATCTATCCCGTATGGATCACTATTGGAGGGCTTCTACTTTGGAGCCTTGTAGAGATTACTCTATTACCAGATCCTCGTCTTCATGTCTGGTATATGACTTTTAATCTCTCGTTAATCTACATGTTAGTATTGTTTGATTAAAATCATCAAGGAGTTTTTAGGGTTTTGTATTTCGGTAGTCATGTTTAATTGTTAAACTTGTTTTCAATAGCTGAATACATGTAAAAATTTTTAAAAACCATATTTTGCTGCATTATCGGATCCCAACACAATAAGCATTACCAATTGTACTTCATACAATTCTCAATATTTTTCTCTTACCTCTAGATCACTCATAGTCTTATGGATAGCACAACAAACTATAGTATTTTAGTTAAGTTAACCCTTCAATCCTATATGGTCATACTTAAATAATACTGTCCTTATAGATAGCATAATAAAATAATACTATTCAAATATACCATAAGCATCAATATACACTTAATCAACGTTATATCAATTTCTATAGTAAGCCTTGTGGATAGCATAATAAGCTCACTAAGATCTTGACATACTCTGTTGACCAAGCATGAAGGAAGGCCTTTGTTGTGTGTACATCATTAATCAATCTAAGTTCAAAACTCAATAATATCAAATTGATCAGATTAGTAGGTAGGAAACTCTCCATAGCTTTTTTTAGACACCAACAAAGTTGGCCAGACCAGCATATGGACCTAATTAGAACATCATCTTTAATACTTACTTAGATACCAATTGATCAAATGAGTTCAATATTTGATTTGTAAGTAAATTCCGACATTACAACTTAATATAATTTTTATAGAGGGTCCTGAACTGGTCTTGGCACATCCTAACTACTACATAAAATATAACATGCAAATTATGCAATTCAACATACTTTTTTAAGTTATAACATCATTCATATTATCATGCCAAAAATAATTATAATAATCATATAAGCGTGTGCAAATGATTTAACATATAATAAGTTTAGCCAATATTAAAACAAATCCTAATCGAATTAGGCATGCAATACACCCTTAATCATAAATGATTTAAGCATCAAACAACCATGAATCAATAAATTTCATATTATCATAAATTTAAAATTTAATAACTAAAATTTAAATCCATAGTTCAAATAAAGTTAAAAATAGTTTTTGATTTTAAGATCGATCCTAAAAATCGATGCAATATTTTGGCAAAATATGAATTAGAATAATTTTATATTATAACTTTTGTACTTGTTTGATCGAATCTAATAAGGGTTGCTCTGATACTACTAGTGGGTTCTGGTCATATAGTGGAATGTAAATTTTTAAAATTTTTAAACATGCAAATCAAAAGCTTTAACAATTAAAACTGTCGAACCAAAATTCAAACCCTAGAATCACCTTATAGATGTTGAATAAAATAAAATCTAAGCATGCAAAGAGATAGAAACTTATACTTACTTAGATGAGCAGTATGGTAAGAAGGTGATCCATATAGAAAATGGTCAAGATTCTTTCCAACTGGTGCACCGCCGTAGCCTTTTCTTCATAAGAACACTGTTAGCTTCGAACTCGAAGAACAATCATACTAATGCTCTATTACCTTCGATTTCATCACTAGGATCACGTCAAAAAAATTCTCTCCAAAAGTCTCACAATCTAAGATTTAATTTTGTACTCTAATATATGAAAAAATCAAATCCTAGGATAAGCATACCACACTTGCTATTTTTCTCACCTCCCTTCTTTCTATTTTTTCTCTCAATTTTTTCCTTATCTTTTTCTCAGACTTTTTTCAGATTTTTTTCTCTCTTATCACATGCCAAGGCCTTTGATTTTTCACTAAAGTTCAGCCCTTATCCCATAAGAGGTGCCCCATTTAAATAGATGAGGAAGGGACATCAAGAAGACCCAAGGGGTGCCAACTCTTGGTGCTCTACTTCTTCACATGGAGAAATAAATTCTTTGATGTATTAAGTGGTGCAAAAGAGGCTTCACATAGAAGGACATTTTCTTTTCTATGCCCTATAATTTTTTTATTTATTTTAGGTGTGTGACAATAAAGAAAATGGAGGAAATTTAAGAAGTGGTTAAGAGTCTTGAAGAAGAAAGACTCTTCCTCTTCTCAATGCTAAAAAGAGAGTGGTAGCATTAAATTTATGGTGAGAAACTAGAGTGGCATGGAGGTCTCCTTCCACACTTAAAACTCATCCAAGTTGGGTAGGAGTCCAATTAAAATAGATCTAATCCAATCCGGTCAAAGGCAACAGATTCAGTTTAGCTCAAATATTTTGAACTTAACCTAATTAGGAACTTGGGTTAACACAATATGCTAGCATATCAAATTAATTCTTAAGATTTATATTAATCTTAATTAAATCAGATCAAAATTAAATCTCAAAATATGTGACCCATTGGATCCTAAATCAAGCCAGCAGTGGACACAGACTCTGAAAGGAATATGCCCTACAAGCCAATCAAAATTTATATTTTGATGGATTTTCCTGATAATCTTCCAGACTTATGTATTGACTCTTTAAACAATAAAAGATATTTTTCATCATATGCTGCATCTTACTTTAGTAATGATTATGATGAGTCCATAAATTAGGAAAATAGATTTAGGATTATGATGAGATCATACCTATGAGATCTAAAATCCTAAAAATTTTGATTTAGAATATTCCTAATCATAGGAGCATTGAGTAGGGGATCATGTTCCGGATAGATTAACACTTTCTATGTATGCTCGATGGAGAGGGTGGCAGATTTCATATGCCACTTGTATGAAACACTAATACAAGAAAGTGGGTGCTCATTAGAGAATGAGTTCACTGAATTGATCCGACTTAAGAAACATCTTATAAAATTTACTTACCTGTCAAGAGATGTTTTCTTATAGTGGGAGTTGTGCATGTAATCCTTTGACCTAAGACTACCATAGAACCTTGTATACATGAATTCATATTTTTTGGTTCATACTCATGACTTAGTCATGTACGGGGTGTTCTAGATATGGTACAATATGTATGAAGGTTATGAGTAGGTCAACATGGAATCGATCACTCCTGGTAAGAGAAAATCGCATCCTACTTGTTCTAATCGATTGATGATTCAGGAAGCCTTTGATCAAAGCAGAATAAAAAATTAAAAAAAAATTTAATATTTTATTAATTGATTCATCATATAAGATTGAGATAAAATATGAGTATGATATTGGATTTGACATCATTCCATATCCAGAGTCATATTCGGGGTGCAGGGAGATCGCAGGATCAAAATTGCACGGTAACTTTCCACTGAAGGGTATTTTTGATATTTTTATCAAAAATTTTATATCTTTTAGGTAGACATGATATGTTGCTAGACATTAATCTGGTCTTATAGATTTGATCGAAATAAAGAGTTTAATTCAATCACCAATTAGAAAGAGTTCTAATTGCTGAAATCGGGTTAGCTCGATTGGATCTAGATCGGTTAGATTAAATTCTAATCAAATCAAATCGACTTGAACTCAGACCTATTGCTAGCTAGATATGGAACCCAATGGGTCACACACAAAGGGTATTGATCAGGGGTCTAATTGGATTAGATCATGTTTGCAAAATTAACATGCTAGCACATGTTGCAAAAAACTAGCTCCTTGTTTCAAATCGGGTTTAGAATTGATTTCAGATTGGGCTAATTAAGCCAAATTAATTAAAATAAATTTTGGATTTGAGTTGTTTCAGCCCTTGGCTGCATGTACCAAAAATTTAGACCCAGGAAACCAAGTTTCCATGAGTCAAGAATTTTTCTTGTGCGTGGGTGCAGTTTTTGTGTGCAGAAATAGTTTACGCATCCCATGAGATGGGATGCCTCATCCTTGAGCTTATCCTAGATAAAATAAATTTTTGGATGATTCTAACTTTATTTTGAGCATGAGAAATTTTTTTGAAGTTAAAATTCCTTCTGGTTTAATCATGAAAATTCGTTGAAGTTGGAAATCCTGTCAGCCTATCCATGTGCCTGACCAAGAGTCCAACTTGTGAAGGACTCTAACCCATTTGTCACGCCACTTCTTAATCTGAAGCTTTTTTCATGACATTCTCATGTTAGTGCCTTGATTTTTGGCCATTGGATGGACCAAATTACATTGATGGGTGGTAAAAAAAAATTATACCATGGGAAGCTGCGTGACTCATCGGAGAATCATCGAGAAAAATGTTCCGAAAAGTCCTTCTACAAGAAGCATCTCTTGAATTTTTTTTGATGATTGTCATGTGTCAAAAACTTTCAGATAGGTATGAGTATTCATCAGAAGGCATGAGATTTTCTGATGGATGCGAGATGGCGTGTGGAAGGGGCGCAAAAAATTCCCGAAGGCAACCCATCGCTAAGTATTTAAAGGGGGGTGCGCTGGGGGATTGGATTCATTCAGATTTTCAATTCCTCTTTTCTTTCTAACATCCTCTCCCTATTGTCCAATTAGTCTCTTCCTTCTCTTGTTAGGACAAGTCCAAAAATAGAAAGGACAAGTCCGATTTTAGGACAAGAGTCTAGGAAGAGAATTAAGGAAGACAAGGAGAGAAGAAAGGTAGGGATAGGAAGGCTAGGAGAAGAGGAAGAGCGTCTTGAGGTCCTGGTATTCAAAAAAATTCTCAGAGTGAGAATTTTGAGGAGAAATCATCTCAAAGAGTTGGTGTCCTGATCATAGCCCTGTGTGGATCACCGTTGGAGGGCGAACACTTGGGTGCCTAGTGGAGGTTCTGCCAAAATTTGGATTAAGCACTGCAGGTATTCTTCTATAACTTAAATTTAATCTTGAATTTATGTTATATATGATTGTTAATCATCAAGGAGATGCTGATTTAAGGATTTAATATTTAAAATTTTTTTATTAAAATTTTAAAATCCATTATGTTTCCACTGTGCATGCCCACCATGAAACCCTACAGACTCTTGACCTAACCCTAATCCGATCAGATTAGGTCAGCTCAAGAGTCCCAATTAACTAAGACTCTTTCTAATTAATTTTTGAATTAAACTCTTTAAATTTTAATGAGTCTACAAGTCAAGATTGATATCTATCAATGTGTCATGACTATCCAAAAAAGATAAAATTTGGTAAAAATTATCAAAATATCCTTCAATGGCAAGTTACCGTGTAATTCAATCCTTCAGTCAAACAACATCTCAGATGAGCTATGGTATGGAATCATATCAAACTCAATTACTTATCTAAATGTATCTCAATCAGAAAGTGATGATTCAATTGATAATATATTAAAAATCTCTTTCTAATTATCATCCTATTTTGACCAAAGACTTTCGAAATCATCAATCATAAGATTACATAGGATGTTCGCTCTCCTTATTAGAAGTGACTGATCTCTTATTGACCACTCACAACCTCCATGCACACTTCACCATATTTAGAACACCCCACACAAGGATCAAAATCAAGTTAGAAAGTGAACTAAAATATGGATTCATATACACAAGGTACCATGGTGATCTCAGATCAAAAGATCACTTACCATTGTGATCTCAACTCAAAAGATCACTTACACAACTTCCACTAGAGAACAATTGGTTGATATATAAATAAGAGTCCATCAGATATTTTCTCGTAGGTCTATTCAGTGAACTCATTCTTTAATGAGCATCCATATTCTTATATTAGTGTCACCACACAAGAGGTTGTGAGATCAACCACCGTCATCACTGAGCATACATAGGACATGCCAGTCTTACTGGTATCATCGATCTCCGACTCAATGAACCAATGACTAAAAATATTTTAAGTCATAGCTATTAAGGATTTAGGTCTTACTGGCATGATCTCATCATGACTTTAAAATCATTGTCCAGATCTATGGGGTTCATTATAATCTTAAAAATAATAATAAGATGCAGCATATAATGAATCAAAAAGTCTATTTTATTAAATAATAATATCAATTACATGAATTTGAAAGATAAAATATAAAAAAATATCCCATTGTATCCCCTATGAGATTGGCTTGTAAGGCATTATTCTTTCAGAAAAATCTTCCTAGCCACTCTGGTGATGCCATATGGTGGTCATCCATCGACCATGGCTGAATTAAGATTCGACCAGGGCTGTTTGGAGAGATTATAAGTATGGGCCATCCTTCCCCCTTGTTACCTGTCGCTTTTCTTCTCCTTTCAAATTCTGGTGGCGGTGCTCCCAGCACAATTCTAGCATCCTCCTCCATTGATCTCCGATGGTCTCCCAGTGCTTCGAGTGAAGGTCCGACTGCATGTCAGGTCTCCAGGTGTTTCCTCCATTTCTTCAGTCTTTTTCTTCAAGCGCTCTCTCCATTTTAGCTTCTCCTCCTTTTGGTTGGTTTTCCACTTCCTTCGCCCCTTTCTTATCTTGCTTGGTTTTGGTCTAGGATGGGTGAGTTGGGGAACATAGCTAGGGACTGATCCTTTGATTCTTTAGGGCATAATCATGATAAGTCGATCATCAGGCACAAGATCGAAGAGTCCTTTGTGCCCAGGTGTTTTCAATTGGTACTGGACTCGAATGATTTAAGTCTAAACCGAGCCCAGTATGGTGTTCCCTCTGAGTTCAATTTGGAGCTACCCAACCCAGTGATCGGATTTGTGACCCTCCTTCGAGTTGGCTCAGACTATATGAGGAGTCGTTTAGGGCTGGACTTAGCTTTTCTCTCCATCCTTTTGTTGTCCAACTCTTCAAGTTTTTTGACATAGCCCTAAGTTCATTCATACTGAACTCTTGGTGCTTCATCTGTGGCTTCTTAGTTGCTTACTTTCTAGCTAAAATTGAATCATCCATCCATCTTTTCGAAGCCTCCTTGACCTTCAAGAGACATTTCTATACCAATGACTGATAGTATGTCTCCCCTAGAAGGGGTTTTCCCTTGATCAGAGGCACTCTTTCCTTTGTTCATGGTTGGAAGGGGCATTTTCTTTTTGTTTCTTTTTCTTCCATCAAGGACTGGGGATTCTCTCATCGAGCTGACCTAGGGAGTCTGACCTCCATGAACTCCTATACTGGGGACATGGACACTTAGCACTTTAATGCCTTATGTGAGTACAAAATCATGCCACTGATGTAGTTGCTATCAGAGTAGATTCTCTATGATATCAATTTCAGCCCAACCAATCCCTAAGGTGAGCGTCAGTTTGACTGATCCATTTCTCTTTCTTCTTTTTTTTTTTTTTTAACTTCCTTCGTTTGGCACAGAAATGAGATTTGAGAAGCTTGAGCAGCTAGAGAAGTTGAATCAAAGGAAGAGGAAGGCCTTGGTCTCCATCGAGGTTGTTCAGAAGAAGTAGTGCTAAGTTATCATTGTTCAGGCGAAGCAGTTTGCCAAAGGGGGCCCGTCTGCTTCCGTAGGGGTGGTGCTTGCCTCTCCAACTTGAGTTCGGACATTGGGGGCTCGCTCGTTACCCCCGACCTCATCTCCTACCCCCCTGACTATAGCTCCATCTTCTTTCTGAGCTGAGAATGTCGGTTTGGCATCAATTCCTCTACCTGTCTGTCAGGGACCAGAGACCTCTTCGGTCCCATCATCAAGTTCTACCCTGGAGGATCATCGGGCTGCCTGCGATTTGCTTTGGGGGATGCTCCTTCTAGCAATGTCGAAAGGTTGGAGAGCCAGAGTTTAGGCCTCCAACAAAAAGATGCTATAGACTCTATCCTCCAAGTAAGTTTTTTCAACCCCACTTGCCTTTCGCATATTTGGAATATTTGATTTATCTATTTTTGCAGCGTTATCATTATGTTGCCTTTTTCACCAACACCATAAAGTCAGTACAGTCGAAGGCTGTCGGTGCCCATATCTAAGCTAAAGCCCTCTGAATTAAATACAAGGAGGCAGAAATAGCATCGATGAAGGCTTGAGCAATGGCTGATGAGGCTGAAGCCGAACCTAAACATCTTAAAGAGGTGCTAAAGAAAGCTGAGGCAGCATAGATGGCGGCTGAGGTAGCATAGGCAAAGGCCAGGGCCGATCTTGCTTAAGAGAAAAAGAAGCATCAGGCGGCCTAGGAAAAGGTTGCCAAGGCCAAGAAGTAGATGGAAGGCCAAGTCATCGAGGCTGACCATTTGGTGGTGGAGGCATTTTGCGCTCCTCAAGTGTTTATTAATGAGAAAATCAAGTTTGCCAAGGAGGCATTTTTCATCAGGCAAGATATGTGCCGCCAGAAAGTGGTCGAACACTTTCCCGAGTTGGACATGTCCTTCTTGGATGGAGATGAGGCTGGTGAAGACCAACCTCTGACTGAGCCAGTGGTTGAGGGGCAGCCTCAACCAATGCCAAGGGCTACCGAAGAAGTTCGGCCTCAACCAGAGCTAGCGATCATCGAGAGACAGCTTCAGTCGGAGTCCATGATTGTCGAAGAAGCCCCCGAACTACCTGTAGTCGTTCCTGTGAGCTCGTCGAAATTTCCACAGGCCGAGGTTGTTAATGGCTCCACTTAGGCTTTAAATTTGTTGGTCTCATGTTTTCTTGTTTAATCTATCGTATCATGTAAAATGAATTTTTTTATCTAATGAAAGAACTTTTTACCTCCGAAGTTTTCTTCTAATTTTTGCCATCCCCTCATTTTATCTCCATGCAGTCTAGCCAGTGTGGATTTTGTGGATGTAGAGTCATGTGCCATCGTGCTGAGCCCTTATTGAGAGCCATGACTGCCCATCAATGCTCGAATTGAGACTCGAAATAGAGACTCGTGAGGCCAAGAAGAGGGTTTTCAAAGCAGAATGAAGGGCTTTAGAGAGAGAAAAATTGCACTAAGATCCTTGCAGAAGTAAAGCATTTGAGAGAGAACATTAGGCAAACTGACAAGATGTATGGCTCAGAGAAGATTTGGTTAGCCAAAGTTTGCACGAAGTCGACCAAGGCTATTAAGGAGGCAAAGTGGGGCACCATAGAGAGAATCACATGATTTCACAATGAACTTCATGCAGCTCGAGAGAGAATTGTTGTGTTAGAATACTAGATGGATTCAGCTAAGGTAGTTGAAAAGGCTAGATGGTGTGCCGCCAAGAAGGTTATTCATCTCTGGAATAAGCTCCACACAACCCAAGAAAGAATCACCTATCTGGAGCATTCGATTGATAGGAAGAGACCAATAGTAACAGATCTCTGACTGGGGGTGGCGGGAAGCAAGGTAGCAGCCAATGTTTCCAAAGGCAAGGTTAAGCGGATAGAGGTCAAGTCCATCACAAACCAGATCAGGCTCATCCATGGGGTACTAAAGCCATCTCTGACGACCTACCAAGTCGGCTTTAGAAAGTGTAGGTCCCTAGCTAAGTGGCTTTTCACAGAGATTGACATCGATCTCTTTGAAGGAACGCCTCCCAATGACTTAGAGCTTCCCGTGGTCATCATCGATGTGGCAGATGAAGACGACGAGCGACCTTCTCAAGTCAAGGACAATCCCTCTTTTGAAGTTTAGGATTTGTCATGGATTTGTACTTCTTTTGTTGGCCTACAAGCACTATAGTCGGTTATCATGACTTTTTCTAAATTAATAAAGTACTATAATGTTCCTATTGATTTAGACTCCCCAAGGTCCTTTGGCATAGTAATTGATTTTAAGTTGTCATCCCCAATGTCTGCAGTTAATCTTGTAACCCCATCTTGTAGGATAGTCATTGGATTAATGCTAGGAGCATGTTAATGAGAGCCTCTCCCTTCATTTTAAGGGTAGTTCTAGGATCCCTAAGGTTTATTGGGTTGGTCGTCACATCTCGCACACCCCTGGCTTTCATTGGCTTAGCTCGTTTAGGAATGAGGGTCCTTAGGTTAGTCTCTCTCTTGGTCACCGAGGACTTTAGCCTAGATGGCTTGGATTTGTGGGCTCTGGGGATCCCTTGGATTAGCCCCCACTTCTCATATGATTAAGATTTTCTCATCGGCTATACTCGTTCAGGAAGGAGGTGCCTTCGAGGGTTCCGTAGGTTAACCCTCATTTCTTGGTCGTCAAGGTCTTCAACTCAGATGGCTCAAGTTTGTGGGCTCTAGGGGTCATTTGGGTTAGCTCCCACTTTTCGCATCATCAAGGCTTTCTCGTCGGCTATACTCATTCAGAAATGAGGAACCTTCAAGGGTTCCATAGGTTAGCCCTCATTTCTTGATCATCGAGGTCTTCAGCCTAGATGGCTGGAGTTTGTGGGCTCTGGGGGTCTCTTGGGTTAGCCCCCACTTCTCACACGATCAAGACTTTCTCATTGGCTATATCTATTCGAGAATGAGGTGCCTTCGAGGGTCCCATAGGTTAGCCCTTATTTTTTTGTCACCGAGGTCTTCAGCCTAAATTGTTGGAGTTTATGGGCAGGACGAGGTCTTATGAGCATCTACAAAATTTATGAATGCTTAAAAGGAAATGGCTTTTCTATTAAGAAAAAGAGAGTTGGTACACTATTGATAATATATTCGTAGGTTGTCTGAATTCTATGGCCGTGATAGTGGTGTCCTATCTAGTTGCTTCAAGCGGTAGGTTTCAAGTCTAACTACCCCGTCCACTCAATAGGGCCTTCCCAAATATGAGATAGCTTTCCTCTCTCATTTGGTTGAGATATCTCGGCTCGATGCAGCACCATATCACCGACTCAAAATATTTTGCCTCAAACTTGGGAGTTCTAGTATCATGAAATCTAGTGTTGATAGGCTTCCATCCTCATGCAAGCTTTTTTTTAGACTTCTTCGAGTAAATTCAAATTCTCCTGGAGCCATTTTAGATATTTTGCTCATTATAGTTGTCGACCAGTAGTGAAGGAAGTCCAATTTCCATTGGACTGACCACTTTCATCCTGAAGAAGAGACTGAAGAAAGTCTTTATGATGGATATCCTTTGTGTGGTTTGATAGGCCCAGAGCACATCATGGAACTCATCAGCCTATGGCCCCTTTGCACGATCTAACCTGGCTTTCAAGCTCTGTAGAAGAGTTTAGTTAGTTACTTCGGTCTCCCCATTAGCTTGGGGATGGCCGATCGATGTGAGATGATGCGATATGCCCAAGTCTCGATCGAAGTCAACGAACTAGGAGTCGATGAATTGACAACCATTATCTGTGATCTGCACTTGTGAAAGATTGAATCGGCATATGATGGACTTCCAAATGAAATCCTTTACCTTTGCTTCGGTGATGCAGGCCAGTGGTTCGGCTTCCCCCCATTTAGTAAAATAGTCGATGGTGACGAGTAGAAACTTCTGTTAGCCCAATGCATAAGAAAATTATTAGATTTCGACATCACATGGTGATAGATGTGCATGCAAAAATTTCAAAAATTTTTAATACATACAGAGTACATGGCGGAAATAGAAATTTTTATATTACTCAACATCGTTTTAGGACAACCGTTCAATATAACATTCTACCATTATGTCAGAACAACCTTATACCAGAACAATATTAAAATAATATTTTAATTAGATCTAATCTAATTTAGCATACATAAAGAAATCATATCTCAAAAATAAAGATCCAAACATCATCATTAAATACAAGATTAAAGATCTAAAAGAGAATATGAATTTTATTCCTTTGCATGGATAGATTTTCACCATGATCTGATGAACCGATGATCTAAGGATGTCTTTGAGGTTCCATTGTAGCTGCACAAATATCCAATCTTTATAGATATCTACTAAGGTTGATCTGATCGGAAGGTCTCAATCTCATCGAGGTACTTGCTCTCTTACAGAGATCGGTCCTCGGATTGTTGAATTGATTTGATCTTTTGATTCTCTTCTTAGGAGAATCAAATAGATCTGTAGGAGGATGATGACATCAGATCATATTTAATTTTTTTTTTCACTTTTCTCTTCTCAAGAAAAAAATCAAACATCTATCGAAGAAGATAAGAGATCTTATCTCTTTCTTCTTCTTTTCTTGTCCAACTCTTGGACTAAATCTAAGAAAGGGAGAGGAGAATCATTTTGTCCATCTCATGGACTAAGAGAGAGAGAAAAAATTAGATCAAATCTGATTTTAATCACATCTAACTCTTGAACATATTTGTAAGAGAGGAAGAGAGAGACATGTCCAACTTTTGGACAAGGGAGAGAGGTTGTTACCTTCAACAACTAACTATTGATTGTTAGAAAGAAGAAGTAGGAGAGAGGGCATCAACCACCTTGAAGCACCCTTGGATTTCTCATGCAAATCCATGCACACCACCCTTGGGGTGTCCCTCCTTATCTCATCTCTCATATAGGCAACAAAACCTTATTTGCTATTTAAACTAGAGGTAGTTAGAGTTATGTTAGATATTTGTTAGAGATAGACTTGGAGTCTATCTTCTTATTGCTGCCCCATCCTCTTTCCTAATATCTTTTTCCTCCACACCAAAGCTAAGAAGAGGCACTACAAATTAAGGGAAGAGTCCTTTTGTATGTGGACCTCTTAATAAATAAATTTCAAATCGGTTTGGGTTCAAATCCAAATCAAATTTGGAGTCCAAATAGGTTTGGGTTTCAAGATAAGTCAAACACTTATTAAATTTAATCCCATTAGATTTATGAAGCCCGATCTAAGTCAAACTCAAACTATATCTAATCAAATTAAATATGATTTAATTTGATTAAGATCCAATCCAAATCAAATATTGCAAAAAATTAGGTCAAACCTCATCTAGATATGTTTGAGTCTAGTATCTATTAAATCTAATCCCATTAGATTTATGAAACCTAGTTTGAGTTAAACTCAAAATAAATTTAATCAAATTAAATCTGATTTAATTTGATTAGGATCCAATCTCAATACTTGATCCAATCAAATAATATGCAATAATTGTAATGTAGTCCTCCTATAACTTACTAACTCTTAGCAAGTCCCTTATGTAACTTTTATATTTAAGTTCAATTATTAATCAAATTGATAATTGACTCCACTTATGATTTGCGATTTGAAAATACGATTCAACAATCCGATCAGTCAAGATCTCTTTAATGTGTGATCCCATAGGTTCTATTATGTCTGGTAGTGAAAAATATTTTGATCACCATCAAAATATCATTTAAACTCTTTTCAATAGATTGAAATAATTTTAACTCATCAATGGAGAATTATTGACCATCAAAATAATTCTCGTTGGTCCCATAATCCACCAGTGACATTTAGCAACATATAGTGGCAATGCAGCAGAACAAAAGAATGAACCTCTAGGTATAGTTACCGTGTAGTTCAGTTCTTCCATCGTGAGTCCTGACAAGATGGAGGTTATAAAAAATTCATCATACCTCATCATCTACTATATATAAGATTTATTCAACTTGAGTTCATTTACGAAATCTAATAGAAACTCTTTTCCATCATTCACTTTGTCCTAGCCAAGGTCTTCCAATCTCAATCTCTTAAATCATATAGGACTACTTCACTATTAAGGTCGATAAATTTTATCTAGGTGCACACTCTATTTCTACAATGAATCTACTACAGCCAACATACACCTCAAGATTTTGTATGGGTAGGAGACTGAGTTATGGTGCAGCCAAATTATAATAATCTCATTGTGAACAGTCGACGCACCATAAGTTTAAGAACTAGTCACACCACTACAACATCGAGAATGTCACTGATGAGTGAGTAGACATCCAAGTGACTGCTCATATTGGTTATGCTCAATACCTTTATTCTTTAACAAACACCTACACACTCTCTCCAGAGTCTTCACATTGTAGACTCGAGACTCATCTATCCTAAGAGAAGCGATGCATGCATCAATCTTATCGGATCAATCACCGTCTACATGATGATCCTTTGATCAAAAGTAATTTGAGAATTAACCATCAATGACACATGCCTCAAATTCTCAATTCTTGAGAATATGTATCATCATCTTATTAATTTTTTAGATGATTCATAGACACATACACTGCATGAATGAAATTAACTATTCTAATTAATTAAGTATAAAATTATATCCTAGAAAGAATCAATGTATCGATCTAATTGGCTTCTAGGACATACATTTAATAATCTCCTACTTACACTAAAGTTAATCTGCCACAAACTTAAGCCCCATCTTCTCAAGATGTGCTTTAGTCTTGGCTGGCTAAATCGCTTAGTCAGTGGACCTGCCATATTTCTGTAGGGTCTATTGTGATCCTCGAAGTCTTACTTCTCAAAATAGTTGTGAGTCATCGCTCTTATGTGCTAAGAACTCTGGTGAGACCTTAACTCCTTAGCTAGAGCTATGGCTAAGGCTGCAAATGGATCGGGTTGACCCGTGGCCCGATCTGACCCATGTAAATCCAATCCGTGCCATTTTAAAGGACCTCTGGATCCAAGTCAGGTTCTAAAATTAGATCCATTCCATTTTTTGGGTTAGGTCTGGATTTACTAAATTTTGACCTAGCCCGATCTGTGGAGATATTTGGGTCTTGAGATAAATAATTCGATCCAATCTGGCCTGACTCGATCCGACCCAAATTGAACCCATCCTTTATCTCTCTTTGTTCCTATATTACTTGAATGTTAATTTTGATCGAGCTTGCTTTAATATCTGTTATTTTTGAAAAGGTATTTTATTGATTTTTAGATCCTTATCTTTTAAAATTTTATTAAAATATTTTGAATTTTGATTAACAAGTCAGAGGTAATGTGTGGAAAACATGATTAGACTTTTCAAATTCTTGGGTGAAGTGTGGGACATGGAGGCTCTTATAGTCTCATATATCAAGATCAAAATATATAGTGCAAATAAAGTTTATTTATAAATCTTCTACTTATTGATCTTATTATTTATAACTCAGATCCAAATCGGCTCAGATTTGGATCCGAATCAAATCCATATTTCATGGATCGGAGCTGAATTACTTATGGATCCGATCTGACCCGAATGAACCATTGGATAAAAAAATTTGATTATAGACCCGACCCGACCCGATCTTCTATTGGGCTAGGTTTGGGTCCCATATTTAGATCTGATAAAAAATTAGGTCGGATCGAGGTCACTCATGACCCGATCCGGCCCAACCCATTTGTACCCCTGGCTATGGTGCCTATGTTACTGCAATATAGAGCTGTGTCATCTCATGACATTACATCTAGTTCAGCGTTGTGTCATCTCATGAAATTATATCTAGTTCTACAACAAACCAGAATGCTTCCCTAGTTACCTCGTAAGCAACAACATACTCGACTTCTAAAATCTATAATGATCGACTGTTTGAAACCCTTTCAATTTATTAAATCTCATTGCTTAAGAAAATATATCCTGATGTTGACTCTCTACCATCAGCTTCAGACTTAAAGTTTGAATCTGTGAATCCTTGTATCCTCTAATTTTTTTTCTCCTTCCAAAGATTATTAACATATTCAAGTACTTAAAAATATTTTTTACAGCTATCCAATGCTCTCAGTCTGGATTCCACTAATATTTGCTCATGACACTCACAGCAAGATCTATCTCAGATTGTATGTGCTGAAAAATATGACCTAAAGTCAATCGTTTGACGATTGTGTTAATTATAAATGTATATAAATTGATAAATAATAAAAATTATTTGATTTTTTTTATTACAAGATTATATCTTCTAACGAACTCCTATGTTATGATGAAGTCCTTAGAACTACTTTGATCGATAAAGAAAGATTTATCGCATAGTCTTTAAATTGGTTCGCGATCAAACGATACGCTATTACTAGGATGATAGCGATATTAAGTGTAGGTCATTGTGTGCCATATGCGTTAGTTATCTTCATAACCAAATGGTGTGGAGACATTGGTATGGCATGCAGGTGAGATGTAGGAGTACATCATCACTGAATGTGACCAACTATGGAGCACTCTGCTGTCAAAGATAGCTCACGAAGGGTATGGATATAAGTATCCCTCTGACCTGAGATCACTATGGTGACTTACAAGCAACTCACTGTACTTTAGTGCCAGACTAACTAAGTTACTAACTTAGTAACAAAAAATTTCTGGCTGCAGTCAAGTGCTTATCAAGTCAGTGCGTGAGTCAAGATGGGATTGACCCGTTTGAATTAGTAGGAGTTAATGTATCAATGTATTTTAATTTAGTAAAACTTTGATCTGAATAATCCATGTGATAGATTTAAAAGATTAAAATATAATATGGATGACTTATCTAGGATTGACAGTTAAATCCTAGGTTGTCCTCAAGCATTAGGATCAAAGGGATGAATTATACGGTAACCATACACCAATAAGTTCTTGAATATTGCTTCGCCATCATTCGATCTATCCGGATGTCGGGTCATCATTGCTAGATGGTTACATCAATTGGTTCAAAAATTTATTCCTATGCTACCGACTTAGATTCGAACCTATGGGGTCACATTCAAAAAAAATTTCTGACTGATCATGTGGCTGATCAATGATTGAGAATTGTTTAAGGGCTTAATCATCAATTTGATTGATGATTAACCTTATACAAAAGTTACAATAAATTTATTCATCAAATATTAGTAAATTACTGAAGGATTAATTAGTAATTAGATTACTGATTAGCTTAATTTGATTGAGCAAAGAGGATTAAATAAAATCTAATTAAATTAGATTCAATTAGGTTTGATCTAATTATGTTATGAGATGACCTAATCGCTAAAGGAGAATTATCCCTCATTTGATCAGGACTTTGGTTCAATCAATTTCTAATTTGATTGAGATTTGATTATAAAATCATGAACCTAATTAGATTGAATTTTATATATTTTATTTGGGCTAAACAAGATGTATTTTAGTTTGGATTCAAATAAGGAAATCTAGAGTCCATATAGGATTGGACTCTTCCTCCCCATGCACCTCCCACTTTGATGCCAACTTTCTCCATGCTCAAGAGATTTTTGTATGAGATTTTTTCATGCAAAAGAGGTCTTCTCCCTCACTTTCTCATATCCAAATCTGATTTGATTTTGATAAAAGAAAGATTTTGAAATTGGATTTTGAATCATTCCTTATTAAGAGAATCTATTCTTATCCAAATCACTCCACACACCAACTTATTTTTTCTCCTTATGTGTGTGACACTTTGAGGAGGATTTTTACCATGAGAAATCAGATTAGGATCTAATTTCATGTGGGAAAATAAAAGAAGGAGCATCCCTTGTTTGTTTTGGGGTGTGAAAATTGTGGAAGGGCGACATATATTGAAGAGTCCAAGATCTTTAGGACTCTTCACCCACCCCAATTACATGTCAATAAAAAGGGGTCTATTTCTCACTTTTGTACATGTAAGAGGTCAGAGAAGGAGTTCTCCACATTGAGGGGCTTTGGGGTGTGGTTCTTGGCATGAAAAAGAGGAGGAAAGTCCTCTCTCTTGGGGTGTGCGCAAAACCTAGTCATCTAGGATTTTTACCTCAGGGTTTGGAAAGAGAGAAAAATAAGAGAGAAAATAGTTTTTTCTCCATCTTTCTTCTACCTTTCATCTCCTTCAAATGTCCATCTTCAACCTCTAAAAAGATTCTAGAGATTTGAAGAAGAAATCTAGATCAATCAAGAAGAAGATCTTCATGCGAGCTAGCACTCTCAAGAAGACCGATTAGATCGAGACTTTGAGTGGACTTTTCATTGAGATCGGATATGCATGTGGCTATGAGCAACTAGCAAGGATCATCCTTACCGTATCTCTCTACAGCAGAGATCATCGATCAATGCTCAGGTATTGAGTTTTGAACTCAGATTAGAAGTAGATGTGATCTACTACTTACATCCATGCATGCAGATTTTATCATGTGATTATTTCAGATTTTATATGCAATATATCATGTCATAGATCCTAAAGTAGGTTGATTTGATGATTAGATCATATGTATGTCAGATTAATTTGATTAATTTAATTATATTTTATTATAATTTATTCAAAAAAATTTTAAAATACATGCATGAAATTGCCTACGTTCACCAACAGTGGTATCAGAGCTCAGGTTCGTTATGATATGTTATATGTATATATTAAATTTAAAATTTAAATTTATTTAGATCTGATATGTTATATCTTAGATCTGAATTTAATTAATAGTTGATCACACAAATTGATATAAGGTTTATCCCTTATAGTGAAAAGGATTATCCCTTACAGTGAAAAGATTATCCTAGTTTGTGCTGATCTTTAATAAAATCTGATTTTTTATATTGCATGTGATATTTATGATCTGATTTAGATATGATCTAAGATTATGATCAGATATGATATAATTTAGATTAGATCTAAATTCAAACATATATGATATGTGATTAGATTAGATGATCCAATTAGCAAGTACTTGGATTGGGTTGATCATCAGGCCGTCTGATCATAGGAGTAAGAAGGGTTTAAAGACCATCTCTTCCCATTTGATGGGGTACTCTTATGGCATGTAGGGGTGCCATGTGATTAGATCCCATAAATAAGAGTGTGAAAGGAAGAATTTATTTTTCTACAAAATCCTAGATCTTAAAATCTTAGATTTGTAGTATGTGATACAAAGTTGTATGAAAAATAAAATATCTAATATATATGATTAAAATTATTTTAATCATGAGAAAATAAAATCTTGAATCATAACAAATTTGATATGATCTAAAAAGATGCTTATGATTGATTTTATTTTAGGATTATGCAAGATTTTTCAGATCTAAAATGTGCTCGCATAATTACTGAGCTGACTCAGTTTTGAACTGAGTTGACCCAGTCTCCTTATGTAACCGACTCAATGTTGATTGAATCGATCCAGTTTTAGAATAAAAAATTTTTACATAATATTTATTGTAAATTATTTATAAAATAAAAAATTAAAATTATTTTAAATTTAAATCTAAAACTATGTTAATGTTGAACTTAATTGAAAATTAAGTAAAGAATCGATTAGATCTAGAATTATGAATTAAAGATCTAATGTCATTCGTATAAAATATGGGGGCATGGGTTAGCTCAAATCAGATCCTCTTATTTGGATTAGACCTAAGGTTAGAATCAAAGAATTAATGAACTATATAGAAAAATTGATTAAATCTAAATAAATATTAAATTAGATTAAATCAGAATTTTTTTAGAACCAATATAATAGTTGTAGATGGTCAAGTCTATGCCTTTGATTAGACCAAATGGACCTTGATTGTGGCTCAGTGGTTGAATCCAAATCGTTAGGCTGGTCAAATCAAAACTAGTTAACCAATTGGTGTCTTAGGTAAGTTTGGTATTTTGATCAGTGATTTTTAATTGAGAGTGACTTACTGGCTATTTCGATAGTGTCTAAGACAAGCTTAGCAGACCCTCCCATCGATCTCACTTACCTGGTCAATTTGATGGATTATGCATTGATTAGATCACTATGTGATTCGAGTTGATCCATGCCATTAAGGTTGATCAGTGTGACTGATCTAGATACCAATTTGATCAGTATGATCCTAATCCAATTAAGTGACTTGGTGAAGTCAGTGGGAGGATTATGGTCTATTGATTGATCTCTTTTTTTCTCTTCTCTAAATTAATTAAATTTTTTAAATTATTAGGTTCATAAAATAAGCTAGTTATGAAAATAATTGGATCATAACCTCTTATTAAGGTGAATGATAATGGGTCTATTATTTCTGATTGACATTGCAGGTACTATCCATCTGGTGTTCTCTCTGAATGATGGAATTATCATTCATCATATGATGACTCTGTTGTACTATCTGATGATGGTTGGATTGATCGAGCCATCCTCAGACCTGATCATTCATTAGCTAGAATCATTGAGTAGGTTTATGTTAATAGTTTGACCTAATCAAAACTTTCAGTGGAGGCCCAACACCTACTGAAATAAAATCTGGGGCTAAATTAACTACTAAAAATTATTTGAAAAAATAATTAGTTGAGAAGCTACCCATAGATGCATATGGGTTGATCGAGCCATCCTCGGGTCCGTATGCAGTTTGTGTGGATTCTAGTACCCACTAAGAGATTAAAGTAATTTCTCAAATTGGAGGTAGAGGCTACCAATTCGTATAAAATAGTGGGAGAACCTTTAGACTAAAGTCCAAGTCTTTAGGCTTAATCAATTCATAAACATTGAGGTCTTATATTTTTCTTTCAGTTATGGCTAGATATCCATTGCTCCATTCACTGTTTGACAAAGACTTATTTATAGGATCCAACTTTGATAGATGGTATCAAAAGTTGCAAATAGTTTTAGAGTACGAATGGATCCTAAATATGATTATGGATCTAGCACCTGATATTTTCACATCCAACACACATGATGCGATTAAAGGCACTTATCAGAAGTGGCCAAATGATCATATCACCGTGTGGTATTTTTTGAGAGCAGTAAAGAATATGAATTTAATTGTAAATTCGATGATTCTCAGTGGAAGAAAATTCTTCAAATATTGAAAGAGTTCTTTTACACATCTGAAGATGTGTCTTTAGTTGGGCAATAATCCTTTGAGAAAGAAAAAGAAGGTGCTAAAGAGTTGTGCTTGAGCTGAGAAGCCAAACTGACAAAAGAGTCTAAGATTAACCTAGTATGGCAGAGTCCCTTGATCCGAATAGGCAAAAGAAGAGAAATCAGCAAGGGTTACTGGATAAAGTACTTATATAATAATACTTTATGATTTCTCTGTCTATGACACTACTGCCTCGGTATTGGATATTGAAAGTCTATATAAATTATTGCAACAACTTAAGATTAGTAGAAAGTTTGAAAACAGCAAGAGGTTCCTGAACGTTGGAGATGGAAGTTATATTCCAATCCTAGTTTTAAGAATTATCGAGCCTATTTTCAATTCTAATAATATCATTTTAGTGATTATCACTATTATTAATGATTTTGTTATATCATTATGAATAATGTCAAAATCATATGGACAATCAAGAAATGATATTTACACAGCCTGTTAGTGTATAGTACACAACAAACAAACATCCTCAAGTAGATAATATCATGAAAGCCTATCTTTGATAATTTAAGCTTGGTCATATAAATAAGAATAGGATCAATATGAGATAATTCTTGAAGTCAATGATTGTGAATCATTGTCAACCTATCTAAAAGAAGAGTGCCTTATAAGCCAATCGTAAGTGTTGCGATGAAATTTTTCTTTGTAATTTTTCAACTCAAGTAATGACATTGAGGCATTGATTCATCATTTTAGCTGCATCTTATTATGATTAAGATAATGATGAACTCCAAAGATTAGGGCAATGATTTTAGGAGATATGAATGGATCATGTTGGTGAAATCTAAAATCCTAAAATTCTAATTTTAAATATTTCTGATTGTAGGAGCATTGAGTCAGAGATCAATATTTTGGATAGACTGGCACATCCTATGTATGCTCGATAGAGAGGATGGTAGATCTCACTAGTCACTCGTGTATTGGACACTAATATAAGAATGTGGGTGCTCATTTAAAAAATAAATCCACTGAATTGACTCGATGAAAGAGAACATCTTATGGAAGCCTTACTTGCATGTCAAAGGTGATTTTCTAAGTGAGAGTTGTGCAAGTGATCCTTAGACCTGAGACCACCATAAAATCTTGTGCATATAAACTCATATTTTGGTTCATACCCAGGTATGGCATTAAGACATGTACGAGATATTCTGGATATGGTGGAGTATGTATGGAGGTTGTGAGTAGGTCAACATGGAATCGATCACTCCTAGTAAGAGGAGGTCGCATCCTATAAATTCTCATTCCTAGATGAGTCGAAAAAAATCTTTTGATCAAAAGTAGGAAGAAAATTAGAAAGAATTTCTAATGCTTCTTTATTGGAGTCATCATTGGTTAATTGAGAATCGATATGAATATGTGTTTAAGTTTGATATGATTCCATACCCATGAACATATTCAGGATGTAGGAATGATCGAAGGATTGAATTGCATAGTAACTTATCACTGAAAAATATATTTAATATTTTTATCAAATTTTATATCTTTTGAGTAGTCATGATACATTGCTAGATATCAATATTGACTTATAGATTTTTTATCGAATTAAAGAGTTTAATTCGATCATCAATTAGAAAAGATTCTAATTGTTGAACTCGGATTAGCTCGATTGGATCTAAATCAGTTAGATTGAAATCTAATCAAATTTAGTCAACTTGCATCTAGACCTACTACTGGCTAGATGTAGAACTCAATGGGTCACACATATATGAAAATTGGCCTAGGATCCTTTTGAAAAAGGTTTATTAAAATTTTGGATTCAATCAGGGTTTCGATAAGCATGCTAGCACGTGTGGAAACCCTTGCTCCTTTGGAGATCAATTTGGTCTCATCCCTTGCTAATTAGCTAACCTAATTTGGTGGGCATTTAGATCAGGTCCTGCCACCTAGAAGCCATCCAAATTAGAGTGCCACATCCTATATTAATGCCAATTATGAAGAGTCCAAGTTGTGAAGGACTCTTGGCGCAAAACAGGTTCAGCATGCGCGTGTTGGCGTGAACAGAAGGAGGAGTCCTTCTGGTATAGGATTAAGATGTGTGTCATAGCCCATATCACCCTCCATCCTCTTGTGCATATCTCAAAGTATGAGATGGATTTTTTCTGGAATTTTTGGGATGAAGAAAAATTGGAAACGAGAAGTGTCTCTCACGCGCACGCACAGAAGCATCGCGTCTCTTTGTGGTTTGGAGAGTTTTTCTCCTAACCAAATACTTTCAAATTAGAATAATTTTTTTTGATAATATTCTATATTTGATATGTATTTTTGGTGATTTTTCTAGAATTTTTTCAGACCTATCTGATGGCCAAACGGATGCCAAAACATCCCTCACATGTGCACACACATGGTGATCAGCACTCGCGTGAAAAGGTATGAGGATAACATCCTTTCTTGAGAATTTTATCACCATTTTAGGTTTTCTTGAATTAGAAATGAGTCCTCTATCCATGTGGATTTTTTTGGATTTTTTTTGATTTGAAAAGAGATGCAAAAATATCTCTTCTCTGGTCATATGTGCAGATGAGGGTGCTGATCGACATATCATTGATAAGAGTCCTTCTGCTTAAAGGAACTCTTATCTCTGATAATCAGATCAGATACGACTTTTTGTGGGGTGTGTCCCTCCCTTTTGGCATCCCTCTAATGGCTATAAATTAGCCTGGATGGTGGGTGTTCGAGGCAATTCAGATCGAGTTTTCAATTTTATCTCTGTTGCTCTCCTTTCTTTCTTGCAACCTATTTTAGTTTTAGGATAAGGCTTTGAAATTTAAGGCAAAGCCTTATCTGGTCCTAACAAGGGTTGTGAGGGTTTTAAAGAAGGAGAATTAAAAGTCTAAAGGAGATTCTGAGGGGATAGAGTCGGGTTCTTGAAGAAACTTGACTGATACGAGGCTAGTCGAGTTCTATGGGCTAGAACTCTTGAAGCAAGGAGAAGAAGGAGCACTGTCTTTGGTTCAATTTTTTGTGGATCACCGTTGGAGGGCAAATACTTGAACTCCTTATGGAAATTGAGAATAGCGCTATAGGTATGCTTCTTATCCAAGTTTAATTTATAATACTTTGATTATTATAGTCAAGGATTTCTGAATATTAGGGTTTTCGATGTATTGGATGTTTTGAATGAAAAATTTTAAACACCTAGTCCTTTCACTGCACTATCAGAACCCAACACTATCAATCCTATCTCTTTAGTAAGATGATCAAATCACTTTTATTAAAAAAAATGAATGAGCCAATGATGTTCTGAATTTAATACATACTGATGTATTGGATCTACGAACATATTTATCATAAATTTAGATTATTTAAAATATTCAAATAATTTCTTAATAAGTAAAGAAATGAACTGAGAAGAGAATTAAACTCTTTGGTCAGTCTAAAGAGAAAAATATCTTTTCGATGAGTTTTTGATATATCTAGAAGAGAATAAGATTCTCTCTTATTGAAATCGACTTTGTTAGACATAGTTCGATCCATGATGGGGTTTATAAGTCTGTCAGTCTTCTTTTAGATTATGCTCTTGAAACTACTTGTTATGTTCTAAGCTGGATTCCAAATTAATCAATTGCAAAGACTCTATATGAGATATAGACTAGGCATAAGCCGATACTTTCTTATCTTAGGGTTTGGGAGTGTTTATTTTATGTCAAGCATTTGCAGACCAATTAGCTTGGATTTTGGTCCTATATGTATTATTTTGTAGGATAACCTCAAAGAATCTAGTGAATATAACTTCTACTATGCTAAAGAACAAGAGTTGTTCGATATTTCTTTTTAAAAAAAGAGTACCTTAGTGAAGGAACTGATGCTTTTAATGTGAAACTTATGAAGTTCAACAGGTGGAAGAATGATACAATCTAGTAAACCCATAGAATAAATTCGATTGGATCAAATCCAAAATCCATTGTAAAGGCATCATTAAGAAGATCCGGTAGAGTACCATATCTGTCGGCTAGATACTTCAGTATCTTGATACGGGATGTGATCCTGTTGAACTGATAAAAATAATAAGGATCTGATTACCTACTTGGATATCATGCAGAGGTCTGAATCTGATTAATGGCTTGGAGCCATAGAGTCCAAAATAAAGTCCATAATGGTCAATGATGTATGGATACTCATTGATTCACTCGAAAGGATAAATCCCATAGGGTTTAAGTGAATCTTTAATAGGATTAGAGAGCGGAGATGAGAAGGTGGAGACCTAAAATGCCCATCTAGTTGCTTAAGGATATTATCAACATTATGGTATTGACCATAACGAGATAATTTTCTCCTGTGGTAATGCTAATATTTTGGAGTTGGAATGTGTATTTTGATAAATGATCAAAATGCATGGCTTCATTGAGAACGAAGATAAACCCTACAAATACAAATAGGTTAATAGTTCTATGAGTGTATTTCTTGTTTTATATGTGAATAAAATTCTCTTAATCAGGAATGATATTTCTTACTTTATAAGGAATACAAGTTTCACTATTATTATTGTTCACCATAAAGAACTTTGGAAAAGCATCTCTCATCCTAGGGATGAAGATTTATAGAGATAGATCTAAGAGGCTATTTGGATTTTTTCAGTCTAGCATACATAGGGTGTTTATGAGTAGAATTTATTCTATCATATATACTATGTTTGAGATCGGATATAGTATACTCACTAGGGTAGTGAGTGGACACCTATAAGATCTGGATGAGAATCACTAGAAGGTCATCCTTAGGTATTTGAGAAATAATAAGGATCGATGATTCGGTTATAGAGAATCTGACTTAAAACTTATAGAGTATGACTTCAATTTTTAGTTAGACATAATAATAGCAAGAATGTGTCAGAATATATTCTTATCCTAAATAATGGAGCAATCTACTGGAAAGATTCCAAGCAGAACAATATAGTCAAATTTAAATTGTGAGGTAGAATGTATTGCAGCATTCGATACTTGCAAGAAAGTTATATGATTGTACAGATTCACTGGCAAGCTAGGAGTGATATCTTCTGATGATGGTCCTACTGTATTGTACAGCATCGGAGCCATAGCTCATGCTAAGGAGCCAAAGTCTCATTAGCTTATCAAGCATTTTGCATCGCTACTACCTTATTCGAAAAATCTGTTAAGGTAACGTCAATCTTTAAAAGATCGACAGAAAGGAGAACTTGACCAATCCATTTACTAAAGCCTCAGTATCTAGGAGTTCTGAGATGATAAATCAAAGATGGGTATATGATACTATACTGATTGGCTTTAGTCCAAGTGGGAGTTGTTGGAAAATATATCCTAAAGCTAATCATTTGATGATTGTGCTAATTATAAATATATATGAATTGATAAATAATAAAAATTATTTGATCTTTTTCATCATAAGGTTACATCTTTTAATGAACTCCTATGTTGTGATGAAGTCCGTAGGACTACTTTGATCGTTAAAAGAGGATTTATCACGTAGTGTAGATCGTTGTGTGTCATATACATTGGTTGTCCTCATAGTCAAATAGTGTGGAGACACTAGTATGGTGTATAGGTGAGATGTAGGAGTATATCATCACTGAACGTAACCAACTGTGGAGCACTCTGCTGTCAATGGTAGCTCGTGAAGGGTATAGGTATAAGTGTCCCTCTGACCTTAGATCACCATGGTGACTTGCAAGCAGCTCACTGTACTTTGACGTCAGACTAACTGAGTTTCTAATTTAAGAATGAAAAGTTTTTAGGTACAGTCAAGTACTTGTCAAGTCAGTGTGTGAGTCAAGATTAGATTGACCCCTCCGAATTAATAGAGGTTAATGTATCAATGTATTTCAATTTAGCAAAATCTGGATCCGGATAATCCATATGATGGATTTGAAAGATTGAAATATAATGTGGATGACTTATCTAGATTGACAGTTAAATTTTAGGTCATCCTCGAGCATTAAGGTCAAAGGGATGAATTATACGGTAACCATATGCCAATAGGTTCTTGAATGTTGTTTCACCATCATTCGATCTATCCGGACATCGAGTCACCATTGCTAGATGGTTACATCAATTGGATTAGAAATTTATTTCTATACTACTGACTTAGATTCGAACTTATGAGGTCACACTCAAAAGAAATTTTTGACTGATCATGTAGCTGATCAATGATTGAGAATCATGCAGGGGCTTAATCGTCAATTCGATTGATGATTAAATTTTTGCAAAAGTTACAATAAATTTATTCATCAAGTGTTAGTAAATTAATAAAAAATTAATTAATAATTAGATTGTTAATTAGCTCAATTTGATTGAGCAAAGAAGATTAAATAAAATCTAATTAAATTAGATTCATTTAGGTTTAATCTGATTAGGTTATGAGATGACCTAATCGCTAAGGGAGAATTGTCTCTGATTTGATCAAAATTTTGGTTCAATCAATTTTTAATTTGATTGAGATTTGATTATAAAACTATGAATTTAGTTAGATTAGGTTTTACATATTTTATTTGGGCTGGTTTGGATTCAAATAAGGAAACCTAGAGTCCATATAGGATTGGACTCTTCCTCCCCATGCGCCTCCCACTTTGACGCCAACTTTCTCCATGCTCAAGAGGTTTCTGTATGAGATTTTTTCACACCAAAGAGCTCTTCTCCCTTCCTTTCTCATATCTAAATCTAATTTGATTTTGATAAAAGAAAGATTTTGAAATTAGATTTCAAAATATTTCTTATCAAGAGAATCTGTTCTTGTCCAAATCACTCCACATGCCAACTTATTTTTTTCTCCTTATGTGTGCGTGTTGGGAATAGTGTCCCAAAGCCAATCGTCAGCCTGTTGACGGTTGTGCTCATTTTTATATTTGTACATGAATTATGAATTAATAAAAATTATTTTGATATTTTACATCACAAATTGTTTCATCTTCTAATGAACTCCTATGTTGTGGTGAAGTCTTAGGACTATTTAGACTCGACAAAAGAGGATTTATCGTTTAGTCCTTAAATCTGTTCATGACCAAATGATACGTTGTTACCAAGGATGACAATATTTATCAAGCATAGGTCGTTGTTGCTATATAGGTTGGTTGTCCCCTTAACCAATGAGTGTGGAGACACTGGTATGGCATACAGGTGAGATGTAAGGGTACATCTGCACTAAATATGACTGACTCCGGAGCTATTTCTGCTGTCAAGATTTGCTCCGATGGAATATGGGTATAAATGTTCCTCCGACCTGAGACCACCATGGTGACTTGCAAGCAACTCACTGCACTTAGGCACTGGACTACCTGAATTTCTAATTCAGTGATGGAAGGCTGCTGGGTGTAGTCAAGTACTTGACTTGTCGGTGCGTGTGTCAAGATGGGATTGACCACTCTAGTTTAGGAGCTATATACAGTCGTGTTTCAATTTAGCAAAATCTTGGCCAGGGTAGTCTTTGTGAGGAGTCACAGGACTGTTTGAGTTGAGCATGATTCGGATGATCTGATCAGGGTTGACAGTTTAACCCTGAGTCATCCTAAACACAGGGGTCAAAAGGATGAATTATACAGTAACCATATTCATGTAGGTTCTGAGTGTTGCGATTGTGACTCTTCGACCTATCCAGACGTCGGGTACCATTGCTAGATGGTCACTTTGATTAGTACAGGAATTGATTCCTGTGCTACCAGCTTAGGTTCGAACCTGCGGGGTCACACACATTAGAGATTCCTATCTGATCTGATGGCTGATGCAAATCCTACATGTTTGGGACTCAGTGATCGAGAATCAGGATTCTCTGATCATGAGTTCCACACATTATGGGTATCGGGGTCAAGAGTCCCACTGGTTGGGACTTTTCGATCAGGGTTACATATCAATGAATTCTGATGTCCGATTGCCTATCGGATTTGAACTCAGTATTTATGAGAGATTTAATTAGTAATTTGATCATAATTAACTCAATTTGATTAAGTAATTATTTTTGGATCAAGTCCAATTGAATTGGATTCAGTTGGATTTGACCCGATTAGGTTAAGAGTTGACCTAATCGTCAAGATGGTTTGGTCCCTGATTTGATCAGGGTTGGGCTTAGTCAATTCTTGATTTGATTAAGATTTTATTGAGCCTAATTAAGCCTAATTAAGTTGAATTTAAATTAGTCTAATTGGACCTAACTTATTTGGTTCAATTAGGTTGGTTTAAATAATTAAACCACCTTGACCCAATCTCCATGCACCACCTCACTTCCATTGCACCCATTTGAATTCATGAGAAGGAACTTCTCATGAATTATTTCTTCATGCCAAGCCCTCTCCATGCCCTACTTTAATATGCCATATGAATGGATAAGGATGATTGGTTGGCCATTCAAATTCAAAATAAAGTTTGAATTTGAATGGGCAATCAATCTTTGCACCTTATCTCTTTTTTTACGCTCCATTTATTACATGAGAAAAAGTTTCTCATGAAATCACTCCATGCACAATTTAAACCATGCCTCACACCTTTAGTAGATAAGGGATGAGTTGGTGTCCATTTGAATTCAAAATTTGATTTGAATTCAAATGTGCAATTACTCATCTTTATCCTTTCTTTTGGATAAGATGTTTGACGTTGTTATAAAAGGAGGATAAGAGTGGGGCATGTAAGAAGAAGAAGATTTTTGAAGAAAAATTTTGGGGCGTGAGAAGTTTTGTGCGTGAGAAGGAGTTCATATCCTTCCAAGAGAAAAAGAAAGAAAAGAAAGAAAAGTGGGTGCAAGGTTTCCGGTGAGTTCCTAGAGTTTTAGCTTGGGGTTCAGGAAGTGAGAAAGTGAGCTACGAGTGTCGTGAGCCCACAAAATCTTAGAGAGATCTTCAATATTTTCTCAAGTATGTCTGTTGATGATCTGAAGCATCCGAAGAATCGATAAAAATCGATCGAAGGAGTTCGATCAGCATCGACCGTCAAAAGGGCTCTACAACGAGCTAGCACTCGTGAGGAGTTGATCAGACCGGGAGCTTCATGTGGATGATCTGCAGAGGCCAGACACACTGTACGACTATGTCGCGATGATTAGACTCTTCCGACGGTGATCAGATTACGGTGATCTACTATCCGCACAAAGGTATTGTGTTCTGAACACATTACAGTAAAGTGTTTACTGTTCGAATTTGAATTTAAAATTTAAATGTATGCATGCTATATATCATATTTAGATCCTAGTGTAGGATAAATTTATATTAATTAATTAGATTAATTAATATTTTTCTACTGTAAAATCATAATTTTGAAAAAGTTTTAAAATTACATTTTACCCCTGCACTGAATTTTTCCCACAAATGGTATTAGTGTGGGTTCTTAGATATGATATATATATTTGCATGCGTAGATTAAGTTATAATCTAAAAGTTTAAATTTAAAATTTAAAATTCAAAAAATTTAAAATTTGAATTTTGAAAGTTGTTCGAAATTCAAAATTCAAAAATTTGAAATTCAAAATTTGAAATTTGAAATTTGAAATTTGAAATTCAAAATTCAAAATTCAAAAATTTGAAATTCAAATTTTAAATTTTGAATTTTGAAATTTGGGTGAAATTTCAAATTTGAAATTCAAAATTTAAAATTCAAAATTTGAAATTCAAAAATTTGAAATTTGTTTGAAATTTAAAATTCAAAATTTAAAATTTAAAATTTGAAATTTAAATTTTGAAATTGGTATATTCAGATATACTTGATCCAAGTAGCAAGTAATCGAATTGGATTGGTTGCCATTGCCGTCCGGTCATAGAGAAAAGTAGGGTTTAAAGGCCCTCTCCTCCCATTCGATGGGGTCTCCTATGGCGGTAGGGATGCCGCTGTAATTATATCCCATACAGATGAAGCAGCGAAAGGAATTAATAGTAAAGATTCAATTATAAAATTTATCATGAATGTGTTAGATTAGATCTAAAGAAATATTCATGATTTATTTTGATTGAGTTATTTTCTGTTATGTAATTAGCAATAGGATTGCTATTTATGAAATGTGCTGATCTATTTGTGAAATGAGTCAACATATTTGGTGAACAGAAAATAAAACCTTTCAAATTTAAAAATTATTTTCAAAATACCAAATCCTGACCCATCAGCCCAAATACTTAATTAAAAGAATTAAGTGTTGTCTAGTAGGTCTAGAATTGTGAATTAAGACCTAAGACAATTGCATAAACTTGTGGGTCAATGGGTTAGATGGATTAGGTCCATAATTGGGTTAGACCTAAGGTTAGCTTAAAGAAATGGACTAAATTAGAGTAATTGGTCAAATCTAATCAAAAGTTGAATTAGATTAGGTCAAGGATACTCTAGACTCAACTCCAATAGTTGTAGTTGAATGGGTCCATGTCTTTAACTAGACCAAGATGGACTTAATTCATGACTACGCGGTGGAACCCTATTTACTAAGTTGATCAAATTAAAACTAATAAACCGATTGGTGTCTAAGGTTAGTTTGGCAGTTTGACCAGTAGTTTTTAAGCGGGAGCTACTCGCAGTGATTCGATCTCTGACGAGTTAATGGCTTATCCCCACCACTGATCTCACTTACTTGGCCAACCTGGTGAATTAGATTTTGATTAGATCACTTGGTGATTAGGGCTCACCCATGTCATTAGGTAAATCAGTTTGACTGATTTAGGTGCTCCTAATGCCAGCTTTAATTAAATTTTATTTTAATCTGACTTGGTGAAGTCAATGGGAGGATTGAAATTGGCTGGATATTTTCTTCTTATCTATCCTTTAATAAAATCCTCAAAAATTATTAGGTCCCTAAAAATGATTAAGTTATATTGATAACTAAGTCATAGCCTCCCATTAAGTGAGTGATAATGAGTCCATTAGTTTAATAATCATTGGAGGCCCAAAGGCCTGGTGCTTATTGATTAATGGAATTATCATTCATAATATGATAATTTGGTTTGAGTCTTTCTGATGGTGGTCAGATTGGCCGGCCAAAGTCGGGCCTGATCATTTATTGGTCCGATTCACAAATCAAATCATGTTAATGGTTGGACCTAACCAGATCTTTTCAGTGGAGGCCAAAGCCTACTGATTAGGTTCTGGGGCAAAATCAATTACTAGAAGTTGTTTAGAGAAACAACTGGTTATGAACCTACCCATAGTGCACATGGGTTGACCAACCAAAGTTGAGCTCGTGTGTAGTCTGTGTGGATTCTAGTACCCACTAAGGAATTAAAGTAATTTTTTGAATTGGAGGTTGAGGCTACCAGTTCGTAAAAATACTGGGAGAAACTTTAGACTAAAATCCAAGTCTTTAGTATTTATAATTTATGTACTAATAGAGGTCTGTTTTCCTTTATGCAGCTATGGCCACTATCCTATCCCTCCGTCATTATTAGATAATGACAAGCTCATGGGACCTAATTTTGATAGCTGGTATCAAAAATTAAAAATCATCCTTGAGCATGAGTGGATCCTTTATGCAGTAACGGATCTGGCACCTAAGGAGCCAGCCCCGAACATTAGAGGGACAGTCCGAGACACTTATCAGAAGTGGCTCAACAACCGCACCACCGTTCGGTGCATTATGTTGGCGGCAATGAATGATGAGTTCAGCCGCAGGTTCGAGAATGCCCAGCCACAGGAGATGCTTCAAATTTGAACGACTCCTTTGGCACGCCTGACGATGTTGAAAGGCACAAAACTAGTTGTGCCATTTTCAATGCTCGGATGAGGGATGGAGCCTCAATCACTGGTCATGTACTGTACATGATCGAAATGATTGAGCGCCTAAGTAAACTGGGCTTTCTCCTGCACGAGCAGCTCGATAAGGATGCGATCCTTAATTCATTGCCCAAGTCCTTCCTCCCCTTCCTTACTCATTTTCGGATGACAAAGCCTGTAGTGAACTACCACGATTTGTTGGGGTTGCTGTAGAACTTTGAGAAGGATCACCAGCTCCATAAGGAGTCGGTGAATATTGTGGGAGGGTCTTCTTCTGGTCGTCGACCCTTTGAGAAAGGGAAGAAGAAGAACAAGAAGAAGAAGAATAAGTAGGTGCAGTCGCATGCTGGGATGTCTGTACAGGGTCAGACCAAGAAGTGCAAGCCCGACCAAAGCCAGGCAGAGTGCTTCTTTTGCAAGAAGAAGGGGCACTGGTAGAGGAACTATCCTCTATACATTGCCTCACTGGATCCGAACAGGCCGAAGAAGAAGCAAGGTACTTATATGATAACACCTTACAACTTTTTCATTTGTGATACTACTGCCTGGGTATTGGATACCGGAAGCCCTTATCATATTTGCAATTCGATGCAGGGTCTGCAGGTCAGTAGGAATTTGATGAAGGCGAGAGATTCCTGAACGTTGGAGATGGAAGCAAAGTTCCAATTCTAGCATTAGGAATCATGAACCTTGTAATCAATTCTCGAAATATAATTCTGAGTGAATGTCACTATTGTCCAAGCTTTTTATTAAATATTATTTCTGTAGGCCTTTTGGCCATGAACGGTTATCAATTTTTAATAAAAGAAAATATTTGTAATATCATTTTGAATGGTGTTACAATGTTTGTTGGACAACTTAATAATGGAATTTACTTTCTATCACAACCTGTTAATATGGTTCAAACCTCCGGTAAACGCCCTAGAATAGATAATATGTCAGAAGTCTACCTTTGGCACTGTAGACTAGGTCATATCAATAAAAACAGGATAAACAGATTGGCTCAAGAAGGAATTCTTGAAGTAGGTGATTGTGAATCACTTCCAACCTGTGAGTCCTGTCTTCTTGGTAAAATGACCAAATCACCTTTTACTGGAAAAGGTGAGCGAGCCAGTGAACTCTTGGGTTTGGTACATTCTGATGTATGTGGACCCATGAGCTCAAGTGCAAGAGGTGGATATTTTTACTTCATAATTTTCACAGACGACCTATCGAGGTATGGGTATATCTATTTAATGAAGCATAAATCGGAGTCGTTTGAAATGTTCAAACTATTTCAAAATGAGGTAGAAAACAAACTGGAAAGTATATTAAAACTCTTCGATCTGATCGAGAAGGTGAATACCTTTCCAATAATTTTTTGACATATCTTGGGGAGAATGGGATTCTCTCTTAGTGGACTCCTCCTGAAACACCACAACATAATGGTGTATCTGAAAGGAGGAATCGGACCTTGTTGGACATGGTTCGATCCATGATGGGGTTTGCTGGGCTACCGATCTCCCTCTGGGGATATGCACTCGAATCAGCTTGTTACCTTCTAAATAGAGTTTCGAGTAAGTCTGTAACCAAAATATCATATGAGATATGGATAGGACGTAAGCCAGTACTCTCGCACCTTAGGGTTTGGGGGTGTCTGGCTTATGTTAAACATTTAATTATGGACAAGCTTGGATCTAGATCTGACAAGTGTAATTTTATAGGGTACCCAAAAGAGATCAAAGGGTATTACTTCTACCTAGCTGATGAGCAAAAAGTGTTTGTCAGCCTTAAGGCAATTTTTTTGGAAATAGAGTTCCTTGGTGAAGGGACTGTTGCCTCTAAGGTTGAACTTGACGAAGTTCGACAGGTGGAAAAATCGACACAAGTTGCTGAACCTGAATCGGATTTGATTAGATCAGATCCGGAGCCTATTGTTCCAGCATCCTTAAGGCGATCTGGTAGAGTACCACATCAACCGGATAGATACTATGGTTTCTTGGTTCGGGACGATGATCCTATCGAACTTGATGAAAATGATGAAGATCCGATCACCTACATGGATGCAATGTAGAGATCCGACGTTGAGAAATGGCTAAAAGCCATGAAATCTGAAATGGAGTTCATGAAGGTCAATGATGTGTGGACATTGGTTGACCCACCCGAAGGAGTAAAACCCATAGGGTGTAAGTGGGTCTTCAAGAGGAAGAGGGGCACAGACGGAAAGGTGAAAACCTATAAAGCCCATCTGGTTGCCAAGGGATATCGTCCACGTTATGGTATAGACTATGACGAGACGTTTTCTCCTGTGGCAATGCTCAAATCCATTCGGATTATGCTTGCGATAGCTGCTCATCTGGACTATGAAATCTGGCAGATGGATGTGATGACAGCTTTCCTAAACGGAGAGCTGGATGAAGAGGTGTATATGATACAACCTGAAGGATTCACATCTACAGATGAGTCTAAGGTGTGCAGGCTACAGAGGTCCATTTATGGACTTAAGCAGGCATCACGGAGTTGGAACATACATTTTGATAAGACGATCAAGACGTATGGCTTCATTAAGAATGGAGAATAGCCATGCATTTATAAGTGGGCTAATGGTCCAGTAGTAGTATTTCTTGTATTGTATGTGGATGATATTCTCTTAATCGGGAATGATGTCCCTGCATTACAGGGAATAAAGATTTGACTGTTGTCACAGTTCTCCATGAAGGATCTGGGAGAAGCTTCCTACATCCTAGGGATGAGGATCTATAGGGATAGATCTAAAAGATTGCTTGGTTTATCTCAGTCAACGTACATTGATACTATACTGAAGAGGTTCAGCATGGAGAATTCCAAGAAAGGCTATCTTCCGATAGGCCATGAAATTTTTCTCTCGAAGAGGGATTGTCCGACAACACCTCAAGAGAGAGAGTGTATGGGTAGGATTTCATATGCTTCGACAGTGGGATCTATCATGTACGCCATGACATGTACACGACCAGATGTGGCATACTCACTAGGGGTAGTGAGTAGATACCAATCTGATCCAGGGGAGAATCATTGGAAAGTTGTTAAAACCATCCTGAAGTATTTAAGAAATACTAAGGACCAGTGGCTTGTTTATGGTGAATCGGACTTGAGACTTATAGGGTTTACAGACTCTAGTTTTCAGTCTGATCACGATGACAGCAAAAGTGTGTCGGGATTTATTTTTACCCTTAATGGTGGGGCTATCTACTGAAAAAGTTTCAAGCAGCACACAGTGGCTGATTCAGTTTGCGAGGCGGAGTATGTCGCTGTATCAGATGCTGCCAAAGAAGCGGTGTGGCTGAGAAATTCATCACCGAGCTAGGAGTAGCACCCTCCCTTATTGGTCCAGTTTTGCTCTACTGTGACAGCTCTGGACCCATTGCTCAGGCAAAGGAACCAAAGGCACACCAGCGGACGAAGCATATTCTGCTCCGCTACCATCTCATCCGAGAAATTATGGATCGAGGTGACGTCGATCTTTAGAAGATCGACGGGAAGGAGAACCTAGCTGACCCATTCACTAAAGCCATTGCGGTGAAGGAGTTCGACAACTACAAGTCGAAGATGGGTATTAGATACTGCACCGATTGGCTTTAGGCCAAGTGGGAGATTGTTGGGAATAGTATCTCAAAGTCAATCGTCAGTCTGTTGATGGTTGTGCTCATTTTTGTATTTGTACATGAATTATGAATTAATAAAAATTATTTTGGTATTTTTCATCACAAAATGTTTCATCTTCTAATGAACTCCTATGTTGTGGTGAAGTCCTTAGGACTATTTAGACTCGACAAAGGAGGATTTGTCGTTTAGTCCTTAAATCTGTTCGCGATCAAATGATATGTTGTTACCAAGGATGACAATATTTATCAAGCATAGGTCGTTGTGTGCCATATAGGTTGGTTGTCCTCTTAATCAATGAGTGTGGAGACACTGGTATGGCATACAGGTGAGATATAAGGGTACATCTGCACTGAACGTGACCGACTCCGGAGCTATTTCTGCTGTCAAGATTTGCTCCGATGGAATATGGGTATAAATGTCCCTCCGACCTGAGACCACCACGGTGACTTGCAAGCAACTCACTGCACTTAGGCACTGGACTACCTGAATTTCTAATTCAGTGATGGAAGGCTGCTGGGTATAGTCAAGTACTTGACTTGTCGGTGCATGTGTCAAGATGGGATTGACCACTCCAGTTTAGGAGCTGTATACAGTCGTGTTTTAATTTAGCAAAACCTTGGCCAGGGTAGTCTTTGTGAGGAGTCACAGGACTGTTTGAGTTGAGCACGATTCGGATGATCTGATCAGGGTGACAATTTAACCCTGAGTCATCCTAAACACAGGGGTCAAAAAGATGAATTATACAGTAACCATATTCATGTAGGTTCTGAGTGTTGCGATTGTGACTCTTCGACCTATCCAGACGTCGGGTACCATTGCTAGATGGTCACTTTGATTAGTACAGGAATTGGTTTCTGTGCTACCGGCTTAGGTTCGAACCTGTGGGGTCACACACATTAGAGGTTCCTATCTGATCTGATGGCTGATGTAGAATCCTACATATTTGGGACTCAGTGATCGAGAATCAGGATTCTCTGATCACGAGTTCCACACATTATGGGTATCGGGGTCAAGAGTCCCACTGGTTGGGACTTTTCGATCAGGGTTACATATCAATGAATTCTGATGCCCGATTGCCTATCGGATTTGAACTCAGTATTTATGAGAGATTTAAATAGTAATTTGATCACTAATTAACTCAATTTGATTGAGTAATTATTTTTGGATCAAGTCCAATTGAATTGGATTCAGTTGGATTTGACCCGATTAGGTTAAGAGTTGACCTAATCGTCAAGATGGTTTGGTCCCTGATTTGATCAGGGGTTGGGCTTAGTCAATTCCTGATTTGATTAGAATTTTATTGAGCCTAATTAAGCCTAATTAAGTTGGATTTAAATTAGTCTAATTGGATCTAACTTATTTGGTTCAATTAGGTTGGTTTAAATAATTAAACCACCTTGACCCAATCTCCATGCGCCACCTCACTTCCATTGCACCCATTTGAATTCATGAGAAGGAACTTCTCATGAATTATTTCCTCACGCCAAGCCCTCTCCATGTCCTACTTTAATATGCCATATGAATGGATAAGGATGATTGGTTGGCCATTCAAATTCAAAATAAAGTTTGAATTTGAATGGATAATCAATCTTTGCACCTTATCTCTTTTTTTACGCTCCATTTATTACATGAGAAAAAGTTTCTCATGAAATCACTCCATGCATAATTTAAACCACGCCTCACACCTTTAGTGGATAAGGGATGAGTTGGGGTGTGTAAGAAGAAGATTTTTGGAGAAAAATTTTGGGGCGTGAGAAGTCTTGTGCATGAGAAGAAAGTTCATATCCTTCCAAGAGAAAAAGAAAGAAAAGAAAGAAAAGTGGGTGCAAGGTTTCCGGTGAGTTTTCTAGAGTTTTAACCTGGGGTTGAAAAGTGAGAAAGTGAGTTATGAGTGTCGTGAGCCCACAAAATCTCAGAAAGATCTTCAACATTCTCTCAAGCATGTCTGTTGATGATCCAAGCATTCGAAGAATCGACAGACATCGATCGAAGGAGTTCGTTCAGCATCGGCCGTCAAAAGGACTCTATAACGAGCTAGCACTCGTGAGGAGTCGATCAGATCGGAAGCTTCGTGTGAATGATCCGTAGAGATCAGACATACTGTATGGCTGTGTTGCGACGATCAGACTCTTTCGATGGTGATCAGATTGTGGTGATCTACTACCCGCAAAAGGTATTGTGTTCTGAACACATTACAGTAAAGTGTTTACTGTTCGAATTTGAATTTAAAATTTAAATACATGCATGCTATATATCATATTTAGATCCTAATGTAGGGTAAATTCATATTAATTAATTAGATTAATTAATATTTTTTCACTGTAAAATCATAATTTTGAAAAAGTTTTAAAATTACCATTTTACCCCTGCACTGAATTTTCCCCAGTGTGACACTTTGAGAAAGATTTTTATCATGGAAAATTATATTAGGATCTGATTTCACATGAAAAAATATAAGAAGGGGCATCCCTTGTTTGTTTTGGGGCGTGAAAATTATGGAAGGGTGACATATCTTGAAGAGTCAAAGATCCTTAGGACTCTTTACCCAACCCTATTACATGCCAATAAAAAGGGGTCTATTTTTCACTTTGTGTGTGTAAGAGATCAGAGAAGGAGCTCTCCATGTTGAGGGGCTTTGGGGCATGGTTCTTGACATGAAAAAGAGGAGGAAAGTCCACTCTCTTGGGGTGTGTGCAAAACCTAGTCTTCTAGGGTTTCTACCTCAGGGTTTGGGAAGAGAGAAAAATAAGAAAAAAATAGTTTCTTCTTCATCTTTCTTTCACCTCTTCATCTCCTCCAGAAGTCCATCTTCAATCTCTGAAAAGGTTCTAAAGATTTGAAGAAGGGATCCAGATCAGCTAAGAAGAAGGTTTTCATGCGAGCTAGCACTCTCGAAAAGATTGATCAGATTAGAGCTTCGAGTAGACTTTTCGTAGAGGCCGAACACATGTGCAGCTATAAGCAAGCAGCAAGGATTATCTTTATCATATCTCTCAGTAGCAGCAATCATCAACCTATGCTCAGGTATCGAGTTTTGAACTCAGATTAGAAGTAGATGTGATCTACTGCTTATATTCATGCATGCAGATTTTATCATGTAATTATTTCAGATTTTATATGCAACATATCATATCATAGATCCTAGAATAGGTTGATTTGATGATTAGATTATATGCATGTTAGATTAATTTGATTAATTTAATTATCTTTCACTGTAATTTATTCGAAAAAGTTTTGAAATACATGCATGAAATCACCTACGTTCACAACAGTATGCATAGCAAGATATACATGAGGCTCCCTTTAGCCAAAGTATAAGGGATCTAGTTCACATGCTGAATCTCCTCAAATGTATTAGAATACATCTTCTTATAGAGATCAGTCTCATGTCTAAAGGGTAGAAACCCTTCTAGAAGCTATCCATGCCGAACCCTTTCAGCACCTTCTCTATGTATATTTTCTGTAAAAGATATAGCATCCCCTTAGATCTATCTCATAGACCTAGATCTATCTCATAAATCTTTATTGGATGCTTCTCGAGGTCCTTCATAGAGAATTTATTTAGACAATCAAATTTTAAACCGTTGTCAGCATAGGAGCAACTTTTCTAATAGGAGGATATCATCCACGTATAATATGAGGATCATGGCAATACTCCGACTGATATTTATAAACAAATATTTTTCTCAAGGAATATTTAATCACATCAAATGATTTGATCACATCAAATTCATGTTCCTTATCTCCTTCGAGGAACATTTCTTTTATGTCCTCTGTCAAAATACCTAAGTATCTTTCAGTAAGATAGGAGATTATGAGATGAAGGAGGGTCTACATATACTGGCTCAATATGAATAGATTTTACAGGTTCTATAACTTATTGCTCTTAAGAGACTTTCTCTTTGAGCTCAGTTTTTCTCTCACTATTTCATCTTGAATAAACTATTTCTCCAAGAATATAGTATGTCGGATTACAATCACATTGTGATTCTCTTAAAAGAAATTAGTATTTCTAAAACTCTTTAGATTACTAGAAAAATAAGTCTCATAAACCAACCTTTAATTGGGTCCACATGTCAACACTTGACATGGGCCGAACATCCTAAACATGCCACATCTCATACGACGTTATAGAAAAGACTCAGAGGAAACTCTTATTCATTAAGTAAAGCTTACTTCTAAAGAAAAAAAAGAAAGATTAGTAATGCTCATCGTGGATCGAACTATATCGAATAGAGTCCTATTCCTGCTCTCAACACCCCATCAAGTTGAGGTGCACCTAAAAGAGTTCATTGTAAGTCTATGCCATTTTTTTGAGATGGGTTAGAAACTCTCACTAAGGCATACACCTCTTCGATCTCATCAAAAAATTTTAAAAATTTTTTAATTTATTTTTTTACTTCATATCTGAATTCTTTGAACTTTTTAAGATTTCAGATTTGTATCTCACACATATACCCTTACTATGAATAGTCACCAATTTAAGTAATGAAGTAAGGAAAGTCACTCCTTGCCCAGCTCATCAAATAGACTGCATACATCAGAATATATCAGGGCAAGTATATTAGTGGTCCTCACCTCCTGTCCCATAATGGGTGGTTTGGCTATCTTTTCTTGAAGGCAGAATTCATAAACTAAAAATAACTCGAGAGTCGATGAGCCTAGGAGCTCATACTTTTTCAATTTACTTATTCTGTCCTGTCCAATATGATCAAATCTGATGTACCACATATATTTCATATTTATCTTATTTATGTTGAAAATTGTGTCCCAAAGTCAATCGTCAGTCTATTGATGGTTGTGCTTATCATTATAATTGTATATGAATTATTGAATTAATAAATATTATTTAATTTTTTATCACTATGTATATCTTATTTTGAACTCTTTTATGTGATAAAGTCCTTAGGACTATTTGATTCGATATAGGAGGATATATCATTTAGTCCTTAAATCTTAAGTTTATGACCAAATGATATACTATTATTAGGACGATAGCTATATCAAGTATAGGTCGTTGTGTGCCATGTACATTGGTTGTCCTCTTAACCAAAGAGTGTGGAGACACTAGCATGGCATGCAAGTGAGACGTAAGAGTATATTCACTAAATGTGATCAATTACTGAGCACTCTGCTGTCAAAAGTAGCTCGCGAAGGATATGGGTGTATGTGTCCCTCCGACTGAGATCACCATGGTGACTTGTAAGCAACTCACTATACTTTGGTGTCGGACTACCTAAATTTTTAATTCAATGATGAAAGATTTCTGGGCATAGTCAAGTACTTGTGAAGTCGGTGTGTGAGTCAAGATGGAATTGATCCTTCCGAATAAGTAGGAGTTAATGTATCAGTGTATTTTAATTCAGTAAAATCTTGATCCGGATAATCCATATGATGAATTTTAAAAATTAAATTATAATGTAGATGACCATATCAGGGTTGATAGTTAAACCCTAGGTCACCTTGAGTATTTGGGTCAAAAGGATGAATTATACGATAACCATATGCCAATAGGTTCTTGAATGATGCTTTGCAATCTTTCGATCTATCTGGACGTCGAGTATCATTGTTAGATGATCACTTTTATTGGTATAAAAAAAATATTTTTATACTATCAGCTTAGATTTGAATCTATGGGGTCACACTCAAAAAAAATTTCTGACTGATCATATGGCTGATCAACGATTAAGAATCGTTCTAGGATAAAACAGTCAATTCGATTGATGATCAACCCTATGCAAAAGTTACACTAAATCAAGTTGATAATTATTGATGAATTATGAAAGGATTGATTAGTAATTAAATTATTAATTAATTTAATTTCATTGAATATTGAGGTTTGGATCGAATCTAATTAAATTGGATTCAATTTGGTTTGACCCGATTAGGTTATGAGATGACCTAATCGCTAAGGATATTTGATTCCTGATATGATTAGGACTTGAGCTTGATTAATTTTTGATTTGATTAAAATTTGATCAAAGCTATTTTTATCTAATTAAATTATATTTAATGGTCCAATTGGGTTTAACCTAATTTGGTTGGGTTAAGAATCTAATTGGATAAGAAAAATAATTTGAATTCGAATCTCTTACACCTCCTTTATCTGTGCCCTCTTATTCTTCATATGAAAAATATTTTACATAATTTTTTCTCATACCCAAAAGCCTTTCTCATGTTATCTTCTGAGTCTTTTTGAATTAAAAATTGGTTGGTTTAAATTTGAGTTCAAATTGATTTGAATTTGAATGAAAACCTAGAGTCCAAATTGAGTTGGACTCTCCTCTTCACGCCATCACATTTCTCCATGCATAAAGTGCTTTTGCATGAGATTTTTTGCACTATTTTAATATTGGTCGATCTCTATCTGAGTTCATAAGATAAAAATAAAGTTTGATTCAAAATTTAATTCAAATTTGATTTGAATTGGTGATAAGGATCAACCAACACTTGAATTTGATCCGAAACTACCTTATTCTTATCTCTATCTTCCATAAGATGCCAACCTTAAAAAGGGATCAATTTTGTGCAAGATTAGAAGTGATTTTTGGTGTGAGAAACCTGAGAGAGGGGATGTAAAAAGTTGAGAGTGGGTTGGGCTTCCATGTGTAAGAAACAGAGGAAGTGTTCTTCCTCTCGGGTGTGAGCTGTGGATTTTAGGGTTTCATCTCTAGATTTTGTGAGAAGAAAAATATAAAAGTGAGTTTTGTACAATCTTTCACACCATAACCTTCTCATAAAGCTTCATCTTCTAATCCAAAAGAGTCCAAAAGATTCGAAGAAAAGAGCTTGGATCAGCCATCCAGAGCCTTCGATGTGAGCTAGCACTCCTACGAAGGAAGATCCGATCAGAGCTTCGAGTGGATGATCTGTAGAGGTCGAACGATCTATGTGGCTGTTTGACATCAGTGAAAGCTTTATACTATATTTATCAGTAGTGAAGATCATCGATTCATGAAAAGGTGATGAGTTCTGAACTCTACCGACTTAATCTAAAAGTTAGATCAGATTCAGGACATCGATGTGATCGATGCAGTTTTCTATTTTATATCAGATTTTATATATAAATTTTTTATATCATAGATCCTTAATGGTAGTTTAGATCTAATCTAATATATAGTTAGAAGATTAAAATATTTAATCTTTTATTATTCTGCTATAAAATTTTAAAAATACATGCTTTGAACTAATTTTCTTTCAGATGGTATCAAAGCAAGATTTCTTATGACATGAATTTTTTGCATATAATCTGATTTTAATTATTTAGATTAGATCTAAATAGTTAATTTTGAATCTAAGTAGTATAGTAATCTGATTGAATAGATCTTCATAGCCGTCCATTCATAAGAGAAATCAGGATTTCACTATCCTATTTACCTATTCGATAGAATCTCCTATGGCATGTAGGGGTGCTGTGCGGTCTTTTCCATGATGATGAACAATGAAAAAAATTTTAAAATTTTATTTTAGATCTAAAATTAGAGTCTTGATCATTAGATGATTGATTGTAAAAATATTTTATAAAATTGAAAACTATTTTCAAACATCAAATTCGAACCCATATCAGCCCAAAACTTAATTAAGAAAAAAGCGATCTGGGTTTGAGAATCAAAGATCTAAGATATTAATTTCATAACTCATGGGTTAATGGGTTAGCTCGAGTCAAGTCCAATTAACTACATTAGACCTAGGATTAGAAATCATTGATAATGGACCATGTTAGTAATTGATCAAATCTAATTAAAAGTTAATTCTGATTGGGTCAATTTTTTCTCTTGATCAATTTTAATAGATGTAGTTGGTCAAGTCCATGTCTTTGATTAGATCAATATGAACTTTGATCGTAGCTCCATGGTCGAATCTAAGTCTATAAGTTGATCAAATTGAAAATGACTAACAAGTTGGTGTCTAAGGTAAGTATGGCAGTTTTGATCGATGATCATTAATTGAGAGCTACTCGCATAGATTGAGTTTATGTCGAGTTAATGGCATATCCCTCCCATCGATCTCACTTATCTGGCCAACATGGTGAATAATATTTTGATTAGATCACTGAATGATTGGAGTTGACCCATGCTAACTAGAAAATTAGTGTGACTGATTTAGGTGCCCCTAGTTCGACTTGTCTTAAGTCCTCTTCATAACTTAATGAAGTTAGTGGAAAGATTTATGATTGGTTGGCTGGACCAGCTTTTACCTAATCTTCTTTAATCTGACTTGGTGAAGTCAGTGGGAGGATTAAGATTAACTGATCAAATCTTTTCTTATCTCTCAGTTCAACTAATTAAATCCTCTAAAATTGTTAGGTCCCTAAAAATAAAATAGTTATAACGATAACTAGATCATAGCCTCCCATTAAGTTGGGTGATAATGAGTCCAATGGTTTAGATGATCATTGGAGGTGCCACACCCCTGGTACTCATTTGGCTGTTAGAATTATCATTCATAATATGTTATTTTAGTTGTGTCTTTCTGATGATGGTTAGGTTGGTCGAGTCACACTCAGACCTGATCACTCATTTGTTAGATACACTAAATTCTAACATGTTAATGGTTGAACCTAACCAGAACTTTCAGTGGAGGTGCCACATACCTGCTGAAGAGATATCTGGGGCAAAATTGAATACTAAAAATTATTTGATGAAATAATTGGTTAAGAACCTACCCATGGTACATAAGGGTTAGCCGAGCCACACTCGGGCCTATGTGTAGTCCATGTAGATTCTAGTACCCACTAAAAAATTAGTATAATTCTTCGAATTGAAGGTAGAGACTATCAATTTGAATAAAATAGTGAAAGAATCTTTAGACTAAAATCCATATCTTTAGGTTGAATCAATTCATATACTAATTAGGTTTTGATTTTTCTTTTGCAGTTATGGCCACCACCTTGTTGCTTCGATCATTATTAGATAGTGATAAATTGATGGGATCAAATTTTGATAGCAAGTAAAAGCTCAAAATTATCCTGGAGCATGAACGGATCTTGTATGTATTACTGATCTGGCACCCGAGGAGCCAGCTCCAAATGCACGTAGCTCGATCAGAGACACTTATTAGAAGTGGCTCAATGATCAAACTACGGTTCGTTGTATTATGCTGGTGGTGATGAATGATGAGTTTAGTCGTCGTTTCGAGAATGCTAAGCCACAGGACATATTGCAAATATTGAATGAGTCTTTTGGCACACCCGATGGTGTTGAGAGGCACAAGACTGTTGTGCCATCTTCAACACTCGAATAAGGGAAGGAGCATCAGTCACTGATCATATATTGTATATGATCGAGATGATTGAGTGCCTAAGTAAGCTCGGCTTTCCCTGCATAAGCAGTTGGAAAAAGATACTATTCTAAACTCTCTGCCCAAGTCCTATCTCCCTTTCTTTAATTATTTTCGAATGACAAAGCCTGCAGTTAACTATCATGATTTGCTGGGGTTGCTGTAAAACTTTGAGAAGGGTCACCAACTCTAAAAGGAGTCGATGAATATTGTGAGAGGATCTTCTTCTGACGTCGACCCTTTAAGAAAGGAAAGAAGAACAAGAAAAGGATGTAAAGTGCTGGGGCACCCAAGCCCAGTCAGACCAAGAAATTCAAGTCCGACCAGACTCTGACCGAATGCTTCTACTGCAAGAAGCAGGGGCACTGAAAAAGAAATTATCCTGAATACATTGCCTCCCTGAATTCGAACAGGCTGAGAAAAAAGCAAGTTGTTGCTGGACAAGGTAATTATATGATAACATCTTGTAAATTCTCAATTTATGATTCTACTACCTAGGTATTAGATATCGAAAGTTCTTTTAATATTTGTAATTCATTGCAGGGTCTACAAGTCAGTAGGAGATTTGAAGAAAATGAAAGGTTCCTTAATGTTGGAGATAGAAGATCAATTTTAGTTCTAGCATTAGGGACTATTAAGCTTATATTTAAGTTTAATATAATTGTTCTAAGTGAATGTCACTTTTGTCCTTCTTTTTTATTGAATATTATTTCTGTAGGTCTTTTAGCCATATACGGTTATAAAATTTTAATAAAAAAAATAATTTTAATATCATTATGAATAGTATTAATGTGATGAAGGGACAGCTGAACAATGGTATTTACATATTATCACAATCTGTTAGTGTAGTGTACACATCCAACAAATGCCCTAGAATTAGTAATGTCTCCGATATCTACCTTTGGTATTGTAGGTTAGGTCATGTTAACAAAAATAGAATAAACAGGTTGATACAAGAGAGAATCCTCAAAGTCAGTAATTGTGAATCACTCCCAACCTGTGAGTTCTGTCATCTTGAAAAAATGATCAAATCACCTTGTACTGAAAAAAGTGAGTGAGCCAGTGAAGTTCTAGGTTTGATACATACTGATGCATGTGGACCAATGAACACTAATATCAGAGATGGATATTATTATTTTATTATATTTACAGATGACCTATCAAAGTATGGGCACATCTACTTAATGACACATAAGTCAGAATCATTTAAAATATTCAAATGATTCCATAATGAAGTAGAGAAATAAATTAAAAAGAGTATTAAAACTCTTTAGTCCGATCGAGGAGAAAAATATCTCTCCAGTGAGTTTTTGACATACTTAGAAGAGAATGAAATTCTCTCACAATGGACCCCTCCTGGAACACTACAGCATAATGGTGTATCGAAAAGGAGGAATCAAACATTGTTAGATATGGTTCGGTCTATGATGGGTTTTGCAAGTCTGTCGATTTTTTTTTGAAGATATGCACTCGAGTCGACTTGTTATATTTTAAATAAAATTTTGAATAAGTCTGTAAGTAAAACACCATATGAGATGTGGATAGGATGTAAGCTAGCACTCTCTCACCTTAGGATTTAGGGATATCCGACTTATATCAAATATTTAAAAACTGACAAGCTTGGACCTAGGTCTGACAAATATCTATTTGTAGAATATCCAAAAGAGATCAAGACATATTACTTCTACCTTACTGACGAACAAAAGGTGTTCGTTAGCAATAGGGTAGTCTTTTTAGAAAAAAAATTCTTTGGTGAAGGAACTAATGCCTCAAAGATTGAACTTGATGAAGTTCGATCGATAGAAGAACCGACACAATCTAGTAGACCCATAGAGTCAGACCTGATTAGATCAAATCCAGAACCTATTGTAGAAATATCTTTAAGGAGATCCGGTAGAGTATCGCATCAACCGGATAGATACTACAGTTTCTTAGTTCGAGAAGAAAATCCAGTTGAACTCGATGAGAATAGTGAGGATCCGATCACCTATACGGATACGATGTAGAGATCTGACTCTGATAAGTGGCTGGAAGCCATGCAATCTGAAATAGAGTCTATGAAAATCAATGATGTATGGACATTGGTTGATCCATCTGAAGGGATAAAACCCATAGGATGTAAGTGGATCTTCAAAAAGAAGAGGGGCGCAAATGGGAAGGTGGAGACCTATAAAGTCCATCTGATTACCAAGGGTTACCATCAGCATTATGGTATTGACTATGATGAGATATTTTCTTGTATGACAATGCTCAAGTCTATTCAGATTATGCTTGCGATAGCAGCACATTTGGACTATGAAATCTAGCAAATGGATGTGAAAATAGCCTTCCTAAATGGAGAGCTAGAAGAAGAGATGTATATAATACAACTTGAAGATTTTATATCCACAGATGAGTCTAAGGTGTGCAAGCTTCAAAGGTCCATCTATGGACTTAAGCAGGTATCTCGAAGTTGGAACATGTATTTTGATAAAGTGATCAGAACGTATGACTTCATTAAGAATGGCGAGGAACCCTGCATATATAAATGGGTTAATAACTCTATCGTAGTATTTCTTATTTTATATGTCGATGACATTCTCTTAATTGAAAATGGCATCCCTGCATTACAGAAAATAAAATTTTGATTGTCATCACAGTTCTCTATGAAAGACTTGGGAGAAACATCTTTCATCCTTGGGATGAAGATCTATAGAGATAGATCTAAAAGGTTACTTGGATTATCCTAGTTGATGTATATTGATACTGTGCTGAAAAGGTTCAACATGGAGAATTTCAAGAAAGGCTATCTTCTGATGGGCCAAGAAATTTTTCTCTCGAAGAGTGATTATCCGACAACTCCTCAAGAGAGAGCGTATGAGTAGAATTTCATATGCTTTGGCAATGAGATATATTATGTAGCCATGATATGTATGCAATCGATATGGCATACTCATTAGGAGTAGTAAGCAGATACCAGTCTGATCCAGATAAAAATCACTGGAAGGTCGTAAAGACCATCCTTATGTATTTGAGAAATACTAAGGATCAGTGGCTTATCTATAAAAATTTGACTTAAAACTTATGAAATTTATATACTTCAATTTTCAGTAGGATCATGACGACAGCAAGAGCATGTCAAGATATATTTATACCCTGAACGATGGAGCTATCTGCTGAAAAAATTTCAAGCAGCACACTATGGCCGACTCTAGTTGTGAGGCAGAATATATCATGGCATTTGATGTTGCGAAGGAAGCAGTGTAGCTACAAAAATTCATCAACGAGCTCGGAGTGGCACCCTCTCTTGATGGCCCCATCTTGTTGTACTACGACAGTACTGGTGCCATTGCTCAAGTGAAGGAACCGAAGTCACATCAGTGGACCAAGCACATTCTGCACCGCTACCATCTGGTTCGAGAGATCGTGGATCGAAGTGATGTCGAGCTTCAGAAGATCAATGGAAAGAAGAATCTAATCGATCCATTTACTAAAATCCTTAGCGTCAAGGAGTTCGAAGACTACAAATCAAAGATGGATATACGATACTGTACCGATTGGCTTTAGTTCAAGTGAGAGTTGTTGGAATTGTGTCTTAAAGTCAATCATCAGTCTGTTGATGGTTGTGCTTATCATTGTAATTGTATATGAATTATTGAATTAATAAATATTATTTAATTTTTTCATCACTGTGTACATCTCATTTTGAATTTTTATTATGTGATGAAGTTTTTAAGACTATTTGATTCGATATGGGAGGACATATCGTTTAGTCTTTAAACCTTAAGTTCATGACCAAATGATATACTATTATTAGACAATAGCTATATCAAGTATAGATCATTATGTGCCATGTACGTTGGTTGTCCTCTTAACCAAAGAGTGTGAAGATACTAGTATGGCGTACAAGTGAGACGTAGGAGTATATCTCATGGAACATGACCAATTGCTGAGCACTCTGCTGTCAAGAGTAGCTCATGAAGGATATAGGTATAAGTTCCCTTTGATCTGAGATCACCACGGTGACTTGCAAACAACTCACTATGCTTTGGTGCCAGACTATCTGAATTTTTAATTTAGTGATGAAAGATTTTTGGGCATAGTCAAGTACTTGCAAAGTCGGTGTATGAGTCAAGATGGAATTGACCCCTCTGAATAAGTAGGAGTTAATGTATCAGTGTGTTTCAATTCAGTAAAACTTTGATCGGGGTAATCCATGTGATGAATTTTAAAAATTGAAATACAATGTGGATGACCATATCAAGGTTGGCAGTTAAATCTTAGGTCACTTTGAGCATTTGGGTCAAAGAGATGAATTATACAAAAATCATATGCCAATAGGTTCTTGAATGATGCTTTGCAATCTTTCGACCTATCCGGACGTCGGATATCATTGCTAGATGGTCACTTTAATTGGTATAGAAAGATTGTTCCCATACTATCTGCTTACATTCGAACCTATGGGATCACACTCAAAAGAAGTTTCTGACTGATCATATGGCTGATCAACGATTAAGAATCATTCTAGGATAAAACAGTCAATTCGATTGATGATTAATCCTATGCAAAAGTTATAATAAATCAATTTGCTAATTGTTGATGAATTATGGAAGGATTGATTAGTAATTAGGTTGCTAATTTATTCAATTTGATTGAATATTGAGGTTTGGATCGAATCTAATTGAATTAGATTCAATTTGGTTTGACCCAATTAGGTTATGAGATGACCTAATCGCTAAGGGTGTTCGATTCCTGATACGATCAGGACTTGAGCTCAATTAATTTTTGATTTGATTAAGATTTGATTAAAATTATTTACTATCTAATTAGATTAGATTTAATAATCTAATTAGGTTTAACCTAATTTGGTTGGGTTGAGAATCTAATTGGATGAGAAAAATAATTCGAATTCGAATCCCTCGCACCTCCTTTATCTATGCCCTCTTATTCTTCATATGAGAAATATTTTATGTGATTTTTTATTATACCCAAAAGTCTTTTCCATATTTTTCATCTGAGTCCTTTTGAATTAAAAATTGGTTGGTTTAAATTTGAGTTCAAATTGGTTTGAATTTGAATGAAAACCTAGAGTCCAAATTGAGTTGGACTCTCCTCATCACGCCATCACAGTTCTCCATGCATAAAGTATTTTTGCATGAGATTTTTTGTACCATTCTGATATTGGTTGACCCCTCTCTAAGTTCATAAGATAAGAATAAAGTTTGATTTAAAATTTAATTAAAATTTGATTTGAATTAATGATAAGAATCAACCAACACTTGAATTTGAACCGAAACTACCTTATTCTTATCCTTATCTTCCATGGGATGCCAACCTTAAAAGGAGATTAGTTTTGTGTGAGATTAGAAGTGATTTTTGGCATGAGAAACCTGAGAGAGGATATGTAGAAAGTTGAGAGTGGGTTGGGCTTTCGTGCATGAGAAACAGAGAAAGTGTTCTTCCTCTCGAGCGTGAGCTGTGGGTTCTAGGGTTTCATCTCTAGATTTTGTAAGAAGAAAAATATAAGAGTGAGTCTTGTCCAATATTCCACACCACCACCTTCTTGTAAAGCTTCATCTTCTAACCTAAAGGAGTTTGGGAGTTTCGAATAAAGGAGCTTGGATCAGCCATCCAGAGCCTTCGACGCGAGCTAGCACTCCCACGAAAGAAGATCCGATCAGAGCTTCGAGTGGACGATCTGTGCGGCTACTCGACATCAGCAAGAGCTTTGTTCCATTCTTATTAGCAGTAAAGATCATTGACCCATAAAAAGATAATGAGTTCTGAACTCTACCAATATAATCTAAAAGTTAGATTAGATTTAGGGCATCAATATGATCGATGTAGTTTTCTATTTTATATCAGATTTTATATGTAAATTTTTTATATTATAGATCCTTAATGATTGTTTAGATCTGATCTAAGATATGTTTAGAAGATTGAAATATTTAATTTTTTTTATTATTTTGCTGTAAAATTTTAAAAATACATGTTTTGAACTATCCATTTTTTTTCAATTTATGGATCTCTTAGATCCTACAGTACCCACTATCTGCTTAGATACTAATATCGAGCAAATCCAACATACCTTCTGAAGGTATGTTCCTTATCCATTTCTCTAGATTCTTCAGGTATCAGGAACCCTTTCCCTTGAACTCTTGAAGGTTCTATTGGTAGTCACCAACTCAACCAAAGTGCAATCAATTTTATTCATGTGGTAGTTTATTATAAACTTTTATATGAATTGGTAAGAGATTGCAGGATCAAATCCATTTGTAATTCTTTGTGCTTGAACATACTGAGCTTCTCAAGCTCATCTAAATCTTTAATCATTGTCAAACAATGATTTGGAACTGATTGCCCTTTGGTCAATGTCAGATAGTTTGGTGACATGGGGATATTTTGGTTAATTCAACTTTTTGAAACTTAAAATCATTTTAGATTTCTGAGCCAGTCTTTATAAGTAGATCGGTTAGTCAATTGGTTCTAAATTTGTGAGCATTAAAAGCCGATTTTCATTCTTTAAAGAATAAAGATTTTAGTTAGATATTCATACTTGATTTTAAATTTATTTTAGAAAATTTTTAAACAAATAAGCTCTTACTATTTTTTCAAATCCCTTACGCTCCTCGGGTAGAGAGATGAAAATCCTTTACGATAAGAATTTCTAGTGGATACTGTAGTCCCACTAATCTATACACATCTCATCTAACAGTTATTGATAAGCGTAAATCAATGAGTGGATAACTATTTGTCTATTGCTTCTCTAAGCAACATGCAATGACTCTGATCTCTAAATTCTATGGCCTCATCTAACAATTATTGACTATATTTTCTAGTTAAGTCAGACCCACCATTCACCAGCGGGTGCACAGCCATCATTGGGTCCCTCACCTAATAGTTAGTGAGCCCAGCCCCATTTCTGTCCTAGAGCATCTCATGCTAATAGAGTGGTTGCATATTCTTGATGAACTGAACCACTGTGATCAGTCAAGAAAAATCAACACCAGTAGCACACTCGCACATCTACAACAGTGAAAGATCGCTTGACTTAATATTATGCAAGGAGATTTAATTTAGATCTCTTTAATTTTAATTGCATATTTACATCTAATGTAAATCTATAATTAACATGGATCTACTAGAGAGATTCTTATTTGGTTCACCAAGATCGAATCAAGTCACAATTGCAACATACATGGTGAACTCAAACCTAGGCACCCAATAAGAGACTTAATCGATCCAATTGCTTAGGTAAGTTCAAGATTGATGGGAAACTCTTCATGCATATGCAACGATCCTAATTAAATAATTACTATTCTATCCATTGCCTAAGACACCAATCGATCAATTAGTTCAAATTGGTTCAGTCCAATTAGTTTATATCACTAAAGATTGCAAATTACTAACCAAATAACTATGCATTCATGATACAATCCTACTCCAAGGGTTTGTAGTGATTCAAGGTGATCACTAAATGTATCCATAAAAATACACGCATGACTACCATATAGTCCTTATGATTATCTCATAATCCTTATGATTATCATATAATCTATTATGTTTATGCTATATTTTTTTATGGGGTTACGTCCATCTCTTTTCATCTTGGACAATCTTACAACATAACGACCCTTGTTTTGTCAGGATAATCTTATGTTAGGATGAACTTAGATTGACTTAACTAATTTTATCTTATGTTCAATCAAATTACTCTAATTTGAATCATTTATACTATCATTGATCACACAATATAGGTCTCTATCTATGAACATCATCTCATACATGAACATGTAATAAAGATAAATTCAGATCTAATAAAATTCACATTACATGAAAATTAGATTTAAAATTTTAGATGCATGAACATTAAGATAAAATTCATATCTTAAAACTTTGATTAAGCAAGACATCATATGACTTTCAATAATTATTAATTTTAAATTAATAATCATAAAAAATTAAATTTTTAGTTGTAAAAATAATTTTTAGATCTCAAAAGCAATTGCATGAACATAAATCAATCTGAATTTCAGATCTAAATATAAATTTTAGATCTAAAAATAATTTTTAGATCTTGAAATCCATCACATGAATTTCAACTATTCAGATTTTAGATCTGAAAATAGATTTTTAGACCATGAATTCTATCTCCTCAATTATAAACATTCTTAATTTTAGATCTAGAAATCAGATTTTCATATTAAATCATTTTTAGATATCAAATCTAGATCTTAACCTTGTATTAAAGAGATGGCTCTGATTGTTAGAAAATTGGATAGGCAGCATGTGTATATTTCAAAATATTTTTGAACATAGTGGAAAACAAATGGGTTAAACTCTTTAACCCCACATGCTTAAGATCAAATATATTCCCATCCAAATCTAAGAGAAAAATAAATATATAATCTAGAATTTAAAAATAACTATGAGATCTCATCTCAATACCTTAGTGCGGGTAGATATTCACCGCTACTGATGATCATGGATTCATAGATGCTTGAGCCACACACATGTCCGACCTCTATGGATATTCATCGAGATCAATGTCAAACTGATCTTCTCGTAGTTGATTCTTCTTTTTCAAGTAGAATCTTAGCCTTGAGAACTTAGATCAACTCCTTGATATAGACTGCAAGATCAATTCTTTGATCTGCAGTCTTTTTCTTCTTCTTCTTGCTCTTCACTGTAGAAGATAAATCACCTCTACTCTTGGCATGTGGAAATATGGGATGCCCAACCCTTGGGCGTGGAAGAGAAGAGAGGGAGGAGAAGAGGTGTGGAGAAGGGAGAGAGAGATATTTTTTCTCACAAAAATTTTATCATTAAGAAACCTTAGAGACATTTTCTTTATATAGGCACTAACCTGACTCAAAAGAGGAATCCAATTATCTTAATAAAGTACATCTTTATCTCATAAGAATCTTCTATCTTTTTAATTTAATTTATTCTCAATAAAATCAGATATAATTGATAAATAATCAGCCCCTTTAGGTAGGTATAAGAGGCACCCCATTAAATATAAGTCAGATAATTGTTGGTGGCCCCACATTAGGGTTTTGATCAAGAGAGGGGGCATGGCCCCTCTCTCTCTCCCCTCCATGCCATGCCACATAAGAGGGGCGGGCCCCTTTTGCAATATCTTGAGATTTGGCACCCCATTTCCTGCCAAAATTGAAGGAAGGCACCACCCATTCTTTCCTTTTATTCCACACACCACTTAGAGATAATTAAGAGATGATGAAGAGATAATGTTAGGATAATGGTGCCAACTAATTGACTTAATCAAATTCTCTTGGGCTCATAATTAAGTGCTCAATTAAAGTCCAAATGGATTTAAGTTAGGTTCAAGGTTATGGACTTGATCAAATCAAAGTCTCGAGAAGAATTAAGTTTAACCATGTGCTAGTATGATTCTCATAAACCTAATAGGATTTCAATAAACCCTAACCCAATTAAAACTTCATAAGCTCAATTGATAAATTCGAGATTAAATTCTTTAATGTGTGATCTCATAGGTTTCATTCAATCTGGTAGTGAGATATATTGTGATCTCCATCACAATATCATCGAAACTCTTTTCGATGAATTGAAATATTTTTAATTCTACCCTTCGAGGGTCATCGATCATCAAGACGACGTTTGATGAGTCTCACAATCCACCAGTGACATCTAACAGTATGTAGTGGCAATCTAGTAGAATAAAAGTACGAACTCTTAGATACAGTTATCGTATAATTCAATCCTTCTATCATGAGTTTCGACTTGATGGAGGTTATAGAGAACTTGTCAAACTCCATAGTCAATCATATGCTAGATTGACTCGACTCAAGCTCACTTGTGAATCTCGTAAAATTTTTTTTCAGTATTCACACTTGCTTTGGTCAAAGACTTTCTAAACTCAGTCTCACAAATTGTATAAGATTTTTCTTTTTTATCAAGGTCGATAGATTCCTTCTACATGCATCTTACTCTAAATAGCGAACCTGAACCTCCTAAAACCAACATACGTAGCAAGAATCTGAATGGCTAGGGACCAAAAAAATATGCAGTCAAACCCAATAGCCTCGCTGCAAATAGCCAATGACACCGTAGGTTAAAAGACCACTCACACCACTGCTGCATCGAGAAGACCACTAACGAGTAAGTTGACATCCATGTGGTTCTCGTGTTGGTCACACTCATGAAAGGAATATGCCTTACAAGCCAATCGAAATTTATATTTTGATGGATTTTTTTTGTAATCTTCTAGACTCATGTATTGACTCTTTAAATAATAAAAATATTTTTCATCATATGCTGCATCTTACTTTTGTAATGATTATGATGAACTCTATAAATCAGGATAATGAGTTTAGGATTATGATGAGATTATACCTATGAGACCTAAAATTTTAAAAATCCTGATTTAGAATATTTCTAGTCATAGAAGCATTGAGAAGGGGATCAATATTCTGGATAGACTAGCACTTCTATGTATGCTCGATGGAGAGGGTGGTTGATCTCATATGCCACTTGTGTGGGACATTAATACAAAGAAGTGGGTGCTCATTAGAGAATGAGTTCACTGAATTGATCTGACTTAAGAAACATCTTATGAAATTTACTTACCCGCCAAAAAAAAAATTTTAGAGTGAGAATTTTAAAGAAAGAATCATCTCAAAGAGTTGGTATCCTGATCATAATCCTATGTGGATTACCATTGGAGGACGAACAATTAGGCACTTGGTGGAGATTCTGCTGAAATTTAGATTAAGTACTATAGGTATTCTTCTATAGCTTGAATTTAATTTTAAATTTATGTTATGTATGATTGTTAATCATCAAGGAGATGCTGGTTTAAGGTTTTATATTTAAGATTTCTTAATTTAAATTTTAAAATCCATTATGCTTCCGCTATGCATGCCCACCCTAAAACCCTATAGTGGTATTAGAGCCGCCTTATTTGGTTCAATCATATATACATAATGTTTATGTGATGCATAGTATGATTTATACTATAAAATAATTTATGTCTTCTATTATGCTTTCATACGATGATATGAAATGATGCATATATGATTCACCACTTCATCATCCTGACATAAGGCTGGCCTAGCATAATGGGGTTATACTGCAAGGTTGTCCTAGGATGATGAATGTTCATATGTTACACTTGCACATATAAAATATTTTAATACTGATACATAAATTGGCATTATATAGTTAGAATGTGCATGAGACCAAATAAAAACTATTATTAAAAATTATATTAAGTGGTAGTGATATGCAACTATGGGTTAACCAATTCTTGATCAATTGATCAATTGGTATCTAGAAAAGTGCTATAGGTGGTTCTTTAATTGGTTCCATTATCTGATTTGACTAATTTATTGGTGTCTAAGAAAAGCAACGGGGAGAACCCCACCTTACTTACCTGGCCAATTTGATCAAACGATCTTGATATTGAAAAATTCTAATGTTGAAAACACTACTAAGGGTCTTTTTTCATGCTAGGTTAATGTTACATCATGAACTATTGCTAGTTTGTTGTGTTAATGCAAGGCTTGTCACAAGGATTGATATAACATAATCCTGATGCATAGAAGATGTTTACGATAATTTTGAATGTACTGCTTTGTTGTGTTAACACAAGGGCAGTTATATTAGAATTTGACTGTATTAAAATGAAGGGTTTAACTTAACTAAAATATTATAGCTTGTTGTGTTAACACAAAGCTAATAATATCTTAGAAGTCAAGATATGATATTGGGAATTGCATGAGATATAATTGGAAAGAGTTTTCTACCTATGAACTCATAAGGATTTGTTGTGTTAACACAAGATCATTATGAGGAATTAGGATCTCAATCCCACTAAGATAAATATGAAATATGTCTCATTCATCATAGTAAAGGGTTATGATATTCGATAAAATAATGGGAGGCACAATTAAATCTAAAGATCTTATTTAATTGTATGAGTCAATATGAGTTGTTTGCTTATATAATATTCTTTAATTATTGTAGATTAAATTCTACAAATGGCATCTTCACTATCATTGTGAAGAATGTTAGATTCTAATAAGTTGATCGATCCCAATTATGTGGACTGATTAAAAAATTTAAAAATCATACTCACTCAGGAGAAGCTCTCCTCTATTCTTGACATTTTGAACCACAAAAGATTGGGGATGATGCCACAGAAGAGGAGGTATCCACATACTGGATGTGGAAGAATGATAGTTTGACTGTCAAGTGCATCATACTGGCCTTTATGAGCAATGAGTTGCAGAGGTAGCATGAGAGCATGGACACTCAATCCATACTCCTTAATCTTAAAGAGTTGTATGAAGAATAGAGTAGGACTGCTAGATATGAGATATCTAAGTAGTTATTTCATGCTAGAATGACTGAGGGATCATCCGTACAAGATCATGTCCTGAAGGTCATTGATTTGATTACTAGATTGGGTCAACTAGATTTTATGATGAATGGAGAATTAAGTCAGAATTTGATCCTACAATCTCTCCCGAGTCATTTGCTCAGTTTGTCGTAAACTATCATATGAACAAACTAAATACCTCCTTGCCTGAGCTGTTGAATATGCTTAAGACAGCTGAGAGCCATATTAAGAAAGAAAAGCCTCTACTTCTTCTTATGGATAAAACCTCTAAGAAGAAGTCAAATTTTAAGGGTTCAAAGAAAGCACTGAATCCTAAGGATGGCAAGATGAAGAAGGGGAAGAAAGTCTCAGGACAGGGTATTTGCTTTCACTGCGACAAGTCAGGACACTGGAAAAGAAATTGCAGGTTATATCTTGCAACTGTAATGGCTGGTGCAAGCGACGCACTAAAAGGTATGTATGAGATACATATAATTTTATCATTAAGTTCTTTCAATTCAGACTCTTGGGTATTGGATACCGTCTGCGGTTCTCATATCTGCAAATCGTTGCAGGGGCTGCAGAATATTAGAATATTGAAGAAAGATGATTTCGAGCTCTACGGTGCTGGAGGAGAGTCCATCCAAGCAGAGACTATGGGGACATATATATTAAAGTTACCTTCTGAAAAGATCTTAGAGTTAGAAAACTATTATTATATGCCTAAGATCATTAAAAATATTATTTTTGTACTATTGTTTTTGCAACGAAGTTATGAAATAAATGGAAAGAGCAATAGTTGCTCAATTTTTTTTTAATAAAATTTTTTATCTACATTATTAATAATGGTCTTCTGATTCTATCTAATGATAATATTTTTTATATTGATGAAAGTAAAAAGCGAAAGAGAGAAGAGTTGAATAATACTTTACTTTGGCATTGTTGACTTGGTCATATAAGTGAAACAAGGATTAATAAGTTATACAAAGAAGAGTTTTTTATTCTTATGATTATGAATCATTAGGTACTTGTGAATCTTATCTTATGAGAAAAATGACTAAGACTCTATTTAGTGGACATAAAGAAAAGATAAGTGAGTTATTAGGACTTATACATACTGATGTATGTGGTCCTATGACAACAAAAGTCAGATGAGGATACTCTTATTTTATAACGTTTACTAATGATTATCTAGGTTTGGATATGTGTATCTTATGAAACACAAATCCGAAGCCTTTGATAAATTTAAAGAGTATCAAAGTATGATCGAGAAATAAACTAAAAAAAGTATTAAAATCTTTCGATCTGATTGAGGAGAAGAATACTTATCAAATAAATTTTTAGATCATCTTAAAGAAAATAAAATTCTCTTAGAATGGATCCCTCCCTATACACCACAGCTAAATGGTGTAGCAGAAAGGAAAAATCATACTTTATTAGATATAGTGCGGTCCATGATGTGCCTTACAAATTTGCCTATTTTTTTCTGGAGACATGCCCTAGAAACTGCTGTCTATATTCTGAACAAAGTACCTTCAAAATCTATGCCAAGCACTCCATATGAGATATGGAGAGGAAAGAAGCCTAATCTTAAGTATCTTAAGATATGGGGCTGTCCAGCTTATGTTAAAAGAAATTTTGGACATAAGCTGAGTGCTAGGACAGATAAATGCTTATTTGTAGGCTATCCTAAATGGAGTATAAGATACCTCTTTTACTATCTTACTGAACATAAGGTGTTTGTCAGTAAATATGTCATTTTTATAGAAAAAGAGTTTATCCTAGAAAGAGACAGTGAAAAAAAAATTAAACTTGGAGAAGTTTAAGATCCACAAATGCAAGCACAAGATGATCTTCAATCAAAAATATCCATTAATGAAGTACAACCATAAAATATACCTCTTCGAAGGTTGGATAGAGTGCGGAATGTACCATAAGATATGGGTTCATTATTGAGAATAATGAAGCCCACATCATTGAAAATGATGAATCTTTGACCTATACAGAAGCCATCATGAGTAAGAACTCACACAAATGGCTAGAGGCTATGAAATTCAAAATAGACTCCATGTACTCCAATCAAGTATGGACTTTGGTTGATGCACCAGAGGGTGTGACCCCTATTGGATGCAAATGGGTCTATAAGAAAAAGATTGGAGCAGATGGCCAAATTGAAACCTATAAAGCTAGATTGGCAGCTAAAGGTTTCAGATAAAAATAGATATTAATTATAATAAAATATTTTCATCTATTGCCATGCTCAAATCTATATGGATTATGCTTGCAATAGCAGCATACCATGATTATGAGATTTGACAAATGAATATGAAGACCGTCTTCCTTAATGATTATCTTGAGAAAGAGATTTACATGTCTTAGCCAGAAGGATTTATCTCAAAAGGGATAGCAAATCAAGTATGCAAGCTTAAGATATCTATTTATGGATTAAAGCAGGCCTCGAGGGATAGGAACATCTGATTTGATGTTACAGTTAAAGAATTTGACTTTATCAAAAATATGAATGAACCTTGTATGTACAAGAAGACTAGTGAGAGTGCCATTGTCTTCTTAGTTTTATATGTGGATGACATACTTCTTATTGAAAATGATATCCCAATGTTACAATCGGTCAAGACATGGCTATCAAGTAAATTTTTCATGAAGAATTTGGATGAATCATCCTATATACTAGGTATAAAGATCTATAGGGATAGATCTAAGAGGATGTTAGGCTTGTCCCAATCCAGATACATAGACTTAGTGCTAAAGAGGTTTAGCATGGATGGGAGTAAAAGAGGTTATTTACCCATGAGTCAAGGCATACATCTCTCTAAAAGGATGTCTCCTGAAACATCGAAAGAGAAAAATAGAATGAGTTCTATTGCCTATGCTTCGACAGTAGGGTCGATCATGTATGCTATGCTATGTACTAGGCCTGATGTTGCCTATGCCTTAGGCATAGTTAGTAGATTTCAGGCTGATCCAGAAGAGGATCATTAGAAAGCAGTGAAAAATATTCTTAAGTTTCTGAGAAGGACTAAAGATATTTTTCTGATATATGGAGGATCTAATCTAAAACTAGAAGGTTATTCTGATTCTAGTTTCCAATCAGACCCTGATGATAGCAAGTCCACTTTAGAATATACCTTTACTCTTATTGTGAGCAGGTCAACATAAAAATGATCACTCCTGGTAAGAGGAGATCGCATCCTACTTACTCTGATCGATTGATGATTCAGGAAGCCTTTAATCAAAATAAAATTAAAATTAAAAAAAGTTTTTAATATTTTATTAATTAAATTATCATATAAGATTGAGAGAAATATGAGTATGATATTGGATTTGACATCATTCCATATCTGGAGTCATATTCAGGGTGCAGGGAGATCGCAGGATCAAATTGCACAGTAACTTTTTACTGAAGAATATTTTTGATATTTTTATAAAATTTTATATCTTCTAGGTAGACATGATACATTGCTAGATGTTAATCTTATCTTATAGGTTTGATCGAATTAAAGAGTTTAATTCAATCGCCAATTAGAAAGAGTTCTAATTGTTGAAATCGGGTTAGTTCGATTGGATCTAGATCAGTTAGATTAAATTCTAATCAAATCAAATTGACTTGCACTCAGATCATTGCTGGCTAGATGTGGAATTTAATGGGTCATACACAAAGAAAATTGATCAGGGGTCTAATTGGATTAGATCATATTTGCAAAATTGACATGCTAGCACATGTTGCAAAAACTAGCTCCCTATTTCGAATCAGGTTCAAAATTAATTTTAGATTGGGCTAATTAAGGCCAAATTAATTCAAATAAATTTTGGATTTGAGTTAGGTCAGCCCTTAGCTATATGTATCAAAATTTATAGCTAGAAAACTAAGTCTCCACAAGTCAAAAATTTTTTTGTGCGTGGGTGCAGTTTTTGTGCGCAGAAACAGCTTTCACATCCCATGAGATGGGATGCCTCATCCTTGAGCTTATCCAATGTTCCATGATGAAATAATTTTTTGAATAATTTTTAACTTAATTTTGAGCATAAAAAGTTTTTTTAAAGTTAAAATTCCTTCTGGTTTAAACATGAAAATTTATCAAAGTTGGAAATCCTGTCAGTCTGATCCATACGCCTGACCAAGAGTCCAACTTGTGAAGGACTCTAACCCATTTGTCACACCACTTCTTAATCTGAGATTTTTTTTCATGCCATTTTAATGTTTGTGCCTTCATTTTTGGCCATTGGATGGATAAAATTATACTGATGGGTGGTGGAGAAAAATTATACCATAGGAAGCTGCGCTTCGCATCGGAGAATTATCAAGAAAAATATTCGAAGAGTCCTTCTATGCGAAGCATCTCTTGGATTTTTTTTCAATAATTGTCATGTATCAAAATATTTCAGATGGGCATGAGAATTCATCAGGAGGTGTGAGATTTTTTGATGGATGCGAGATGGCATGTGGAAGGGGCGTGAATAATTCTCGAAGGCAACCCGTCGCTAAGTATTTAAGGGGGCGTGCGTCGGGGGATTGGATTGATTTAGATTTTTAATTTCTCCTTTTTTTCTAACATCCTCTCCCTATTGTCCAATTAGTCCCTTCCTTCTCTTATTAGGATAAGTTAAAAATAGTAAGGACAAATTCGATTTTAGAACAAGAGTCTAGGAAGAGAACTAAGGAAGACAAGGAGAGAAGAAAGGTAGGGATATGATAAACACTTAATTTAAGTCATTTAAAGTAGAAAATTATATTTAATTTATTTTATTTATTAAAAAATTGATGCTTTTTTTTATATTTTACAGGAAAGATGATCGTCGATACAAAGAGTCCGATTTGCAGATCAAAAAGACTCAATTTTGAAAAAATTGGACTTAAAATAAAATTAAAATAAAAGAAGGATGCATACGGTATTATAGAAAATGAAGATACTATGCAAGGAACCCAAAAAAATATAGGCTCATTTTAAAGAAACAATTTTTTTTTTTATAATTTTCTAATCAAAAAGGAGCGTAAGTGGTTTCCTAACAGCTAACGGGTCCGTGAAAGAAGATTGCGGGTGTGCGGCATTGTGGGCGCGCGGCATGGTGGGTTCACGGGGAGTTTGTGCTGGCAGACACAGTGGTGAACAGATAGATGCTCATGATAGCAGATGGATCTAAAAATTAAAGAAAAAAATATAATACTTGGAAATACTTCAAGAGGAAGAATTTGTATTTTCTTTATCTGCTTGTGATCTTTCCATCTTATCCATCTATCTTTTAGTTCTTAGTATTTTCTTTAGTCCCACATCTGAAAACCATGTAAAACTCCTCCCTCCTAACACCTATAAAAAGGCTCTTGTACTCCCATTTGAGGAGGATCCCAGAAATTCTTCTAGAGCCTTGCATAGAGGAAGAGAAAGGGACTACTCCATGAGCAGCTAGGCTAGCAGTCTCGGGAGTGGAGAAGAAATTTTGTAACAACACAGAGTGGGTTTATTGTTCTAAACTTTCTTGTATTTCTTTATATGCAATAAAGATTATATTTTTTATTTAAATCATCATGAGTTCTTTATTTGCTCTCTTTCATATGCTTTTATTTATGCTTTCCTGTTAGATTAATATTAGGAACAACTCTTACTTTCCGGAGATGCACCGTGATCTACGGGTATGGGACGTGCCGAGAAAAGAAGAGTTGTTTACCTAGTACTTTCGAGACGTGCCATGATCTACGAGTACGGGGCATACTGAGGAAAGATAGATATTTTTTTTAAGATTAATCACATCTATTTAATTAAAAAAAAAGAGAGATACAACTCTACTAGTGCAAAATTAATTCAAAACTCCCGAGCTCTTTATTTTCTAATTACATCAATTTTAAGATAATTTATTTTTAAATCAAAAAATGCTTCTTTCTTTTATTTGCAATCTCAACTTAACCCAAGATCCCTGAGGATACGATCTCGACTCATCCTATATACGTAATGAGTAGAGTTATTTTTGGTCTATCAATGACTATGCATCAGGATAGGAAGGCTAGGAGAAGAGGAAGAGGATCTTGAGATCCTGGTGTCTAAAAAAATTTTCAGAGTGAGAATTTTAAAGGAGAAATCATCTCAAAGAGTTGGTGTCCTGATCATAGCCCTGTGTGAATCACTGTTGGAGGACGAACAATTGAGCACCTGGTGGAGGTTCTGCTGAAATTTGGATTAAGCGCTGCAGGTATTCTTCTATAGCTTGAATTTAATTTTGAATTTATGTTATATATGATTGTTAATCATCAAGAAGATGCTGGTTTAAAAATTTTATATTTAAAATTTATTAATTTAAATTTTAAAATCTATTATGCTTTCGCTGTGCATGCCCACCCTAAGATCCTATAGCTCAATGCAAGTGTTCTCTAACAACCACCTGCACCTTCATCCCAGTGTCTCTACACTGCAGACTCGAGACTCATCTATCCACAAGGGAGGTGCACCATGCATCAATCTTAAATGGATTGATCACTATCCTTCATGACGATCCTGTGATCGAGAATATTTAAAAATTAACCATTAATTAATATATATCTCAAATTCTTAATACTTTAAGAATATATAAAAATAATCTTTGTTAATTTCTAGCATAAATCATAAACACATAAACATGATTGAAATAAAAAAGTTCTTTATAAATAATGAAAAGTTTAAGTACAAGTTTTAAGTCCTGAATTACATAATGTGTCAGCCAATAATTGACTTCTAAGATATAAATCTAACAAACTCCCACTTAATCTAAAGCAATTGGCCATATACCTAAGATCTATCTTCTCATGGTGAGCTTCGATCTTCTACTTGCTGAGAGGCTTGGTCAGCGAGTCTGTCATATTTTATGCGGAGTTGACTCTCTGCACCTCGACAAACTTCTTCTTGAGGTATTCGCGTATAATGTGAAACTGCTGCTCTATGTACTTGGACTTCTGGTGAGACCTGAGCTCCTTAGTGAGGGCTATGGTACTGTTGTTGTCATAGTGTAGTGCAATGGCATTTGATGGCATCACACTCAACTCTGCAATAAACTTCTTGAACCAAAAAGCTTCCTTAGCAGCTTCAGAGGCAGCGATATACTTGGCTTCCATGGTCGAACCTGCAATGATCGACTGCTTGAAACTCTTCCAGTTAACTGCACCATTATTACTCAAGAAGATACACCCTGATGTAGATTTTTCATCATCGACATCATCCATAAAGTCTAAATCAATGTATCCCTAAACTTTCAGCTCCGATCCTCCACCAAAAATCAACATCAAATCTTTAATCCTTCTCAAGTACTTAAGGATGTTTTTAATAGCAATCTAGTGTTCTTCACTTGGATTCGCCTGATATCTACTCATGACACTCACGATAAGTGCTATATCAGGATGTGTACATAGCATGGTATACATGAGGATCCCTATTGTCGAAGCATAAGGGATCTTGCTCATGCACTGGATCTCTCAGGTGTGTTAGGGCACATCTTCTTAGAGAGATGAATGCCATGTCTAAGAGGTAAAAGATCTCTTTTAAAGTTTTTCATGTTGAACCTCTTCAGCATCTCCTCTATGTACATTTACTATGAGAGTCCTATCATTCTCTTAGATCTATCTCTATAGATCTTTATACCAAGAATGTAGGATGCTTCTCCTAGATCTTTCAAAGTGAACTCTTTCGACAACCATACTTTGATTGATGTCAATATGAAAATATCATTTTCAATCAGAAGAATGTCATCTACGTACAATACGAGAAATGTGACAGCGCTCCCATTGACCTTTTTGTACACACATGACTCCTCATTTTTAATAAAATCAAATGTTTTGATCACATCATTGAAGTGAGTGTTCCAACTCTGAGATGCTTGCTTGAGTCCATATATAGACCTTTGCAGCTTACAGATCTTGTGATTACTATCACTAGATGTAAAATTCAGAGGCTGCTCCATATAGATATCTTTTTCAAGATATCAATTTAGGAAGGCAGTTTTTGCTTTCATCTGTCAGATTTCATAATTATGAAAGATTGCTATGGCAAGCAGAGTATGGATGGATTTCAGCATGGCTATAGGCGAGAAAATTTTATGATAAACAATACCTTTGCATTGACTATAACCTTTCGTAACTAGCCTTGCCTTACAGGTCTCTATCTTATCATCCAAGCTAATTTTTCTTTTGTAAATTCATTTATACCCAATAGGTACAATATCTTCAGGTGAATCTACTAAGGACCAAACTTGGTTGGAATGCATGGAGTCAATTTCTGACTTCATCACTTCCATCCATTTCTCGGAGTCTACATCTAATATTGCCTCATCATAGGTCTTGGGATTATTCCTAATGTCCCTATCTCCCATAAGGAATATCTAAGTATCTTTCAGGAGGACGGGAGACCCTACTTGATCTATGAAGTGAAGAAGGTATCACATCTATTGGCTCATTATTGGGTTCAGGTTCTTGAACTCTCGCTACCTCATCATAGATATTCACCGCTGTTGACGATTATGGATTCATAGATGCTCGAGCCACACATATGTTCGACCTCTACAGGTATCCACTGAGATCAGTCTCAAACTAATCATCTTGTAGTTGATTCTTTTTTTTCAAGTAGAATTTTAGCCTTGAGAACTTAAAACAACTCCTTGATCTAGACTGTGAGATCAACTTCTTGATCTGCAGTCTTCTTCTTCTTATTATTATTCTTCACTGTAGAAGACAAATCACCTCTACTCTTGACGTGTGAAAATATGGGACACCCAACCATTGGGTGTGGAAGAGAAGAGAGGGAGGAGAGGTGTGGAGAAGGGAGAGAGAGATTTTTTCTCATAAAAATTCTATCATTAAAAAACTCTAAAGACATTCTCTTTATATAGGCACTACTCTAACTCAAAAGAGGAATCTAATTATCTTAAAAAGGTACATCCTTATCTCATAAAAATTCTCTACCTTTTTAATCTGATTTATTTTCAATAAAACTAGATGTAATTGATAAACAATTAGCCCCTTTAGGTAGGTACAAGAGGCACCCTATAGAATATAAGTCAAGTAGTTGGGGTGCCAAGAGTTGGCACCCCACATTAGGATTTTGATCAAGAGAGGGGGCATGGACCCTCTCTCTCTCTCCTCCATGCCATATCGGGTGAGCCCCTCTTGTAATATCTTAGGATTTGGCACCCCATTTCCTACCAAAATTGAAGGAAAGCGCTACCCATTCTTCCCTTTTATTCCACACACCACTTAGAGATAATTAGAAGATAATAAAGAGATAATGTTAAGATAATTAGCCAACTAATTGATTTAATCAAATCTTTTTGGGCTCACAATTAAGAGTCCAATTGAAATTCAAATAGATTTATGTTAGGTTCAAGGCTATGGACTTGATCAAATCAAAATCTCGAGAAAAATTAAGTTTAACTTTGTGCTAGCATGATTCTCATAAACCTAATAGGATTTCAATAAATCCTAGCCCAATTAGAACTTCATAAGTCCAATTGACAAATTCGCGATTAAATCTCTTAATGTGTGATCCCATAGGTTCCATTCTATATGGTAGTGAGATATATTATAATCTCCATCATAATATTATTGAAACTCTTTTCGATGGATTGGAAATTTTCAATTCTATCCTTCAAAGATCATCGATCATCAAGATGACATCCGATGAGTCTCACAATCCATCAGTAACACCTAGCAGTGTGTCATGGCAATCCAGTAGAATAAAAGTATAACTTCTAGGTCCAATTATCTTATGATACAGTCTTTCTATCATAAGTTTCAACTTGACGGAGGTCATGGAGAACTCGTCAGACCCCATAGTCAGTCATATGCTAGATTGGCTCGACTCGAGTTCATTTATGAATCTTGTGAAAACTCTTATTTAGTATTCACACTTTTTTTGATCAAAAAACTTTTTGAACTCAATCTCACAAATTGCATAGGACTTCTCCTTTTCTATCAAGGTTGATAGATTTTTTCTAAGTACATCCTACTCCAAATAGTGAATCTGACCCTACTGAAGCCAATATACACAGTAAGGACTGAATGGCTAGGGATCAAGAGAATGTGCAGTCAAACCTAGTAGCCTCTCTGTGAATAGCTAATGACACCACAGGTCAAAAGACCATTCATACCACTACAGCATCGAGAAGCCACTGACGAGTGAATAGACATCCATGTGGTTCTCGTGTTGGTCACGCTCAGTGCAAGTTATTCTCTAACAACCACCCATACCTTCATCCCAATGTCTCTACATCGTAGACCCGAGACTCATCTACCCACAAGGGAGGTGAATCATACATCGATCTCAAATGGATGGATCACTATCCTCCATGATGATTCTTTGATCAGAAGTATTTAGAAATTAACCACTAATTAATGTATGTCTCAAATTTTTAACACTTTAAAATATATAAAAATTATCTTTATTAATTTTTTGGATAAATCATGGATACATAAACATGATTGGAATGAAAAAATCCTTTATAAATAATAAAAAGTTACAAGTACAAGTTTTAAGCCCTGGAATTACATAATGTGTTAGCCAACAATTGGCTTCTAGGGCACAAATCTAATACTGATACCACTGTTGGATTTTGACATGATATGGTGATAGGTATGCATGCAGAAATTTTAAAAATTTTAAACACCTATAGAGTACGCAGCCAAAATAAAAATTTCTATATTGCTCAATATCATTCTAGGACAACCGTTCAATATAACGTTCTACCATTATGTCAAGATAATTTTATGTCAGAATGATATTAAAATAATTTTTTAATTAGATCTAATCTAATCTAGCATGTATAAAGAGATCATATCTTAAAACAAAGATCCAGGCATCATCATTAAATATAAGATTAAAGATCTAAAAGAGAATCCAAATTTCATACCTTTGCACAGATAGATCTTCACCGCAATCTGATGATCCGATAATCTGAGGATGTCTTCAAGGTCCCATTGTAGCCGCACAAATATCCAGCCTCTATAAGTATCCATCAAGATTGATCTTTTCAAGAGGTCTCGATCTCACCGGAGTGCTAGCTCCCTTACAGAGATAGCTCTCTGGATTATCGAATCGGTTTGATCTTTTGATTCTCTTCTCAAGAGAATCAAATAGATCTGTAGAAGGATGATGAAATCAGATCATATCTATTTTTTTTTTATTTTTTTCTTCTTAAGAAAAAAATCAAAGACCCATTGAAGAAGATAAGAGATCTAATCTCTTTCTTCTTCCTTTCTTGTCCAACCCTTGGATTAGATCTAATAAAGGGAGAGTAGAACCTTTTTGTCCATCTCATGGACCAAGAGGGAGAGAAAAAATTAGATCAAATCTAATTTTAATTATATCCAACTCTTGAACATATTAATAAGAGAGAAAGAGAGAGACATATCCAACTTTTGGATAAGGGAGAGAGGTTGTTACCTTCAACAACCAACCATTGATTGTTAGGAAGAAGGAATAGGAGAGAGGGAGTCAACCACCTTGATGCACCCTTGGATTTCTCATGCAAATCCATGCACACCACCCTTGGGGCGTCCCTCTTTATCTCACCTCTCATATGGGGCATCAACACCTTATCTCCTATTTAAACTAGAGGTAGTTAGGGTTATGTTAGAGATTTGTTAGAGATAGACTTGGAGTCTATCTCCTTGTTGCTGCCCCACCCTCTTTCCTAATATTTTTTTCTCTATGCCAAAACTAAGAAGAGGTGCCACAAATTAAGGAAAGAGTCCTTCTGTATGTGGACCTCTTGATAAATAAAATTTAAAGTGGTTTGAGTTCAAATCCAAATCAAATTTGGAGTCCAAATAGGTTTGGGTTTCAAGATAAGTCAAACACTTATTAAATATAATCCCATTAGATTTATTAAATCCAATCTAAGTCAAACTCAAATAATATCTAATCAAATTAAATCTGATTTAATTTGATTAGGACCAAATCCAGGTCAAATATTGTAAACAATTAGATCAAACCTAATCTAGATAGGTTTGGGTATATTATCTATTAAATCTAATCTCATTAGATTTATGAAATCTAGTTTGAGTTAAACTCAAAGTAAATTTGATCAAATTAAATCTAATTTAATTTGATTAAGATCTGATCTCAATATTTGATCAAATCAAATAATATATAATAACTATAATTTAGTCCTCCTATAACTTACTAACTTTTAGCAAGTCTCTGATGTAACTTTTACATTTAAGTCCAATCATCAATGTTGGTGCAAAAATTTGCTTGCACCGGAGAAGCTGGAGTCGAGGGAGTCACGGTCGCCGTCGGGACCTGCAAAGAAAGTCTAAACTGGAGGTGGGGTTGCTCCGGCAAGACCCTCCGATGCTCAAGTCAGTTCTCTGCCTCAACAAGAATGGAGTGCTCGAACGAAGAATTTAGCAGAGTTTTGAGATGAAAAGTGAGAGCTTATGGAATAACGTATCTGGGGTTTCCCTTTTATAGACGGAGAGGGCAATAGATTGATAGCGACGCCTGTAACCGTCTGGTGGTGGGCCACCCAGAGTCAGGAGAAATTTATTGCAGAGAGTAATGGAGTGGGGTCGTGGCTATCGCCGTGGCTCGCCACGTGGGATCAGTTACGGGGAGTGGAGCGGCGTCTGCTGTCGTGACTCATCTGGGGGTGGTAGAATCGCACAGGATCCGCCGCAGGGAGTGGAGCAGAATCATGGCCGTTAATACGGTCTGTCAGGGAGTGATGGAGCTGCATAGGGTTCGCCGCAGGGAGTGGAGCAGTGTTGTCCATTACTGTAGCCTGCCAGGGGGTCCAGATTGGTCGGTCAAAGTTTGGTTAGAGATGGTAGCGAGATCCGGTGCTTGTAGAAGTTTGGACGAGGTCTTCCTGCAGTCGGAATAGAAGATGGAGCCTGGCTTCCATAGGAATCCGGACGGAATCTACTTGCAGTCGGGGTCGTGGATGGAGCCCGGCTCCCGTGGGAGTCCGGACGAAGTCTATTCGCAGCCGTTGGGGTCGAGGGCGAAGCCCGACTCCCGTAGGAGTCCAGGCGGAGTCTTTCTGCAGCCGTTGGAGTTGAGGACGAAGCCCGGCTCCCGTAGGAGTCCGGGTGAAGTCTTCCTGCAATTAAAGTCGAAGGCAAAGTCCGGTTCCCGTAGGAGTCCGGACAGAGCTTACCGACAGTCGAGGTTGGCGACGGAGCCCGGCTCCGTAGGAGTCCGGGCGGAGTCCCTCTTGAAGTTGGAGTCATGGGCGGAGTCCGGCTCCCGTAGGAGTTCGGGCGGAGTCCTCTCAGAGTTGAAGTCGCGGGCGGAGCCCGGCTCCGTAGGAGTCTGGGCGGAGTCCCCTGCAATTAGAGTCAGGCGCAAAGTCTGGCTCCCATAGGAGTCCGGATGGAGCTTACCGACAGTCGAGGTTGGCGACGGAGTCTGGCTCCCGTAGGAGTCCGGGCGGAGTCCCTCTTGAAGTTGGAGTCGTGGGCGGAGCCCGGCTCCCGTAGGAGTCCGGGCGGAGTCCTCTCGGAGCTGAAGTCACGGGCGGAGCCCGGCTCCCGTAGGAGTCCGGGCGGAGTCCCCTGCAATTAGAGTCAGGCGCAAAGTCCGGCTCCCATAGGAGTCCGGACGGAGCTTACCGGCAGTCGAGGTTGGGGACGGAGTCTGGCTCCCATAGGAGTCCGGGCGGAGTCCCTCTTGAAGTTAGAGTCGTGGGCGGAGCCTGGCTCCCGTTGGAGTCCGGGCGGAGTCCTCTCGGAGCCGATTCTGTTGAGAACTTCGGCTGTGGGTATTTTGTACCCAACACCAGTCCCCCTACTTCTGAGTTTGAATTTCGAATGAAAAAGTACAGAGATATAGCCGAAGTTGTCCCCTCGAATCCCGCGCACGGCCCCCCCATATATTTTTGCATTAAATGTGCGCGTGCCAGAGCCCTTTTTCCGGTTAAGGCGACCTGAAGAGTCTTTTCGGAACTCCCGCCGAAACGCGAGCCAAGCGTCGCGCTATGAAAATTTGCGAACAGTCAATCCTCGATAGCGGCGAGTGGGACACGTGGGACACGTGGTAAGCACTGGTTGGCCTAGGGACACCCGCCGTCATAATTGCGCTAAGATCCGCTGCCTATTTAAACCCCCTACCCTTCCTTCGGGGCTTCATCTTGTCAAAAGGATGGCACCTTTCTTCCGTCTGAGAGCCTAGCTACTCAGCCACTTCCTTGGTGGCCTGCCAACTCCGAGCGTCCTCCGCGCTGGTCTTGCCATCTTCAGTCCCCCTATTCCTCTCCAAGGGGTTTCCCCGCCAGGTCCTCCACCTGGAGGCCATCCTCAAGAGGATGCCAAGGGCTTGGAGGAAGGCAAGGAGGAGAACGGTGGTCTGCGAGTTCACCGGTCATCGAACGGCCACTGAAGGTCTCCGTCGCTTCAAAGGGGGCTCGAGAAAGAATTCCTTCAACAACAGGGGTTTAATAATGGGGACCGTCGGTAAAGGCGTTTTGCCTAAGAATTTTGGAGTAGCAAGATGGGGTGACACCGGTCAGGAGGGCAGAGCTGTCGTCACAAGCTGTGACGGGATCCTTGATGTCGTCGGGGCTGAGGGACCAGAAGTGGTCGACGTCGACGGTGGGGCAGTGAAACTTGTTGCGGGGATGGTGGAAGTAGCGCATGCCGACCTTGCCGGAGTATTTTGGACGGTGGCTGTCACAGAGCATTGGTGATGACGCATATCTCTGGTGCCACTGCTGCCCCCGGGGTGACTCCGGTTCTTCTTGAAACAGGTCTTCGTCGCCGCTGCCGTCGCCCCTACAGCCCCCGGGAATCTATCCCATCCTTTTCCCCATAAAGTTGGGACTTCAGAGGTGGAGCGAAACAAGGTGGGGCGAAAGCCGATGAGCCCGTCACACGCACTGGACAACGCGACTGGGAAGGACAGAAATGGGAAGAGAAGTTTGCAGCTCGAAGCATCCTCCGGTGTATCATTTCCAAACCGTGTTTGCGAGACTTGCAATGATGTATATTTTTTTCTTGGCCCACCGGGTCTTGTAACTACATCTTGTTAATTGAAAAATGAAAAGGAGATTTTGTTACTTCGCCCGCATCTTGCATCGAATAGTTGTCTGTCGAACTTCTTTATTCTTCTTTCTTCTCTCTTCCTCCTTTTCTTTTTTTCCCTTTTTTCTTTTTCTTTTTTTTTTTTTTTTATGGCATCCTAAGGTCATTGGTGGTCCCTTTTATTCGTGTTGGATTGTCATTTGCCGAGCTCCTTTTCGATTTTTACGTCGTTCGAAGGTACCCGGTTGCCATTACATCAACCCATCTTTTCCGTCAATGGCAGCAGGCTCGCCCGGGGCCATTCGGGCTTGGGGTCCCTCTTAGGGCTTGAGGCTGGGGGTCCGAGCTTCTGTCACCCTGAGTAAGTTGTCCTATTTTGCGTCGAAAACTTTCTTGAAAGTTGGGACTCCCGATGGGAGTCCCAATCCTTGCTGTGACAGGGTTTTCTGTACCTCGGGCGCTGTTTGTTTTCCAATCATCGCTGTTGTGATCCATTGCCTTCCTTTTTTGCTTGGAGTTTTTCTCCGCTGAAGCCGAGGTGAAGTTCGGCTCCCGTGGGAGTCTGGACGAAGAACACTAGCTGTTGAAGTTGGTGACGAAGTCCGGCTCCCGTAGGAGTCCGCGCGGAGAATCCCTCTTGAAGTTGGAGTTATGGGCGGAGCCCGGCTCCCGTAAGAGTCCGGCGGAGTCCTCCTGCAATTAAAGTTAGGTGTGAAGTCCGGCTCCCGTAGGAGTCCGGACGGATCTTACTGGCGGTTGAAGTTGGCGACGGAGCCCGGCTCCTGTAGGAATCCGGCGGAGTCCCCCTTGAGGTTGGAGTCGTGGGTGGAGCCCGCTCCCGTAGGAGTCCGGGCAGAGTTCTCTCGGAGTTGATGTTGCGGGCAAGCCCGGCTCCTGTAGGAGTCCAGGCGGAGTCTTCCTTGACGTCGTGGATAGAGCCTGGCTCCCATAGGAGTCAGGGCGAAGTCTTCCTGCAATCAAAGTAGGGTACGAAGTCCGGCTCCCGTGAGAGTCCGACGGGATTTATCAGAAATCGAAGTTGGCGACGGAGCCCGGCTCCCGTAGAGGTCCGGGCTGGGCTTACCACCGGTTGAAGTTGCTTAAGCTAGGGCAAGATTTTCCTCCTGGGGGGCGCATATGGGCGTTGCAGGGCCTCTCCCCCCATCCGGTCTAAAAGAACCGGGCCTTTGACTTTGCTCATGTCAGGACGAGGTCCTCCTCCTGTTCCTGACATGGCTGTGGGGGCACGTTAGGGCACTGTAAGGCCTCTCCCCCCATCCGGTCTAAGAATCGGGCCTTTGACTTTGCTCAAGTTAGGGCGAGGTTCTCCTCCTGTCCCTAACAGGGCTGTGGGGGCACATATGGGCGTTGTAAGGCCTCTCCCCCCATCCGGTCTAAAAGAACCGGGCCTTTGACTTTGCTCAAGTTAGGGCGAGGTTCTCCTCCTATCCCTAACAGGGCTGTGGGGGCACATATGGGTGTTGTAAGGCCTCTCCCCCCATCCGGTCTAAAAGAACCGGGCCTTTGACTTTGCTCAAGTTAGGGCGAGGTTCTCCTCCTGTCCCTAACAGGGCTGTGGGGGCGCATATGGGCGTTGCAGGGCCTCTCCCCCCATCCGGTCTAAAAGAACCGGGCCTTTGACTTTGCTCATGTCAGGACGAGGTCCTCCTCTTGTTTCTGACATGGCTGTGGGGGCACATATGGGCGTTGTAGGCCTCTCCCCCCATCCGATCTAAAAGAATCGGGCCTTTGACTTTGCTCATGTCAGGACGAGGTCCTCCTTCTGTTCCTGACATGGCTGTGGGGGCACGTTAGGGCGCTGTAAGGCCTCTCCCCCCATCCGATCTAAATGGAACCGGGCCTTCGACTTTGTCGGGATGACATTTCCCTTTCGTTTCTGACATAGTTTGTGCGAATTGTTCAAAGACATACAGGTATGCAACTTTCAATTAAAATGAGGTTATTGGTAGTACATCCGTAAGTTTTTCGAGCTCCACAGTCGCGGAAGGTCGGCTCCTCCGAGTTCTTAAGATAATAAGTTCCTGGCCGGACTACTTCTTTGACTTCATACGGTCCTTCCCAGTTTGGGACGAGTTTCCTCCGATCCTGAGGCTGTAAGACAGTAGCTCGTCGAAGTACTAGATCTCCTACTTTAAAGGATTTGTTTTTGACCCGGGCGTTGTAATATCGAGCAACTTTCTGTCTATAGGCTGCCATTCGAACCTGAGCAATCTTCCATCTTTTCTCCAGCAGGTCGAGGTTGGCTCTAAGGTTTTGTGAATTTTGATGTTCGTCGAATGCCACGACCCATGCCGACGGGAGTTTAAGCTCAATTGGGATGACGGCTTCCGTACCGAAGGCTAAAGCAAAGGGGGTCTCCCTCGTAGGTAGCCTCTGGGTAGTTCGATACGCCCACAGCACATGATAAAGCTCGTCCGCCCAAGTTTCCTTCGCTTTTTCAAGCCTTGTCTTAATCCCCTGCAAAAGGGTTCTGTTAGTCACCTCAGCTTCGTCGTTCGCCTGGGGATGGGCTACTGATGTGAAGTTGTGGGAGATGTTTAGATCTTCATAGAATTCGGCGAATTTTGCTCCCGCAAATTGCCGTCCATTATCAGTGATTAGGGTTCTGGGCAGACCGAACCTACACACGATCGACTTCCAGACGAAATCTTGCACTTTTGCTTCTGTGATTTTCGCTAGTGGTTCGGCTTCAACCCATTTGGTGAAGTAGTCGATCGCTACAAGGAGGAACTTCCTTTGCCCAGACGCCATGGGAAAGGGGCCAAGGATATCCATCCCCCATTGTGCAAAAGGCCATGGGGCACTCAAGGGTGTGAGCTCGGTGGCAGGCTGTCTCTGGACGTTGGCGTATCTCTGGCATCGATCACACTTTTTGACATATTCAATCGAATCATTATGCATCGTTGGCCAGTAATATCCTTGGCAGAGCAACTTGTGGGATAAAGATCTAGCTCCCAAATGGTTTCCGTAAATTTCTTTATGTACTTCCCACAAGGTGTAGTCAGCTTCCGAGGGCCGGAGATATTTTAAGAGGGGTAAAGAGTATGATCTCTTGTACAATTTTCCCTCATAAGGAGGTATTTGGAGGCTTGATTTCGAAGCTTCCGAGCTTCTTTTGCATCCTAGAGGAGGACTCCATCTCTGAGATAGATTATCAGGGGGTCGATCCAGCTGGGTTCGTGGTCAATCTCCATCACGGGCCGCGACTCTTCTATACTCGGGTGCTTCAAAACTTCAAAGAGAATGCCTTTGGGCAACTCGGACGGAGCCAACATTGCCAGCTTGGAGAGAAGGTCAGCTCTGGTATTCTCCAACCTTGGAATCTGCCTAATGTCGAAGCTGCTAAAGGCGGGGGTAAGCTCCTTTACTTTCTCAAGATATTTGGCCATACTGTCCTCCCGTGCTTCATAACTCCCGCTGACTTGTCCCACCACTAGTTGGGAGTCACTGTGTACCCAGAGTTGACCTATTCCCAGCTCTTTGGCGATCCTTAGTCCTGCGATCAAAGCTTCATATTCCGCTCCATTGTTTGTTGCGGGGAACTCGAAATGCAGGGCGTACTCCATGATGACTCCCTTGGACTGACCAAGATCAGACCTGCGCCTGCGTCTGACATGTTGGAAGATCCATCCACATAGAGGGTCCAAAAGCGATCGGAGGGACTAGCCTCTTCGTTGTGGGAGTTCGGTTGAGACTTCAGGTCATCAACTTCGCTTTGCTCAGGTTCAGCTTCCTCTGGGATGGTGCACTCTACTATGAAATCCGCCAGTATTTGGGCCTTCACTGCTAGTCTGGGTCGGTAGTTGATGTCGAATTTCGTGAGCTCGATTGCCCATTTTGCCATTCTCCCGGAGGTGTCCGCTTGGTGCAAGACTGCCTTGATCAGTTGATTGGTGAGTAGCGTCACGGTGTGCCCTTGAAAGTAGGGTCGGAGCCTCTGAGCTGCAATCAACAAGGCATAAGTCAGTTTTTCTAATTTGGTGTACCTGGTCTCGGCGTCCCTCAGCGTGCGGCTAACGTAGTAGACTGGTCGCTGGACTTTCGCTTCTTCTTTGACAAGGATGGCCGCGAGGGCCATGGGAGAGACCGCTAGGTATAAAAATAGTTCCTCCCCAGGTTCGGGCTTTGCCAATAGCGGGGGTGAGCCAAGGTAGCTTCTTAACTCATCGAACGCCTGTTGGCACTCAGAGATCCAACAGAAGTTCTTCGACTGCTTGAGGGTTTGAAAGAAGGGCAAACACCATTCGGCCGACCTCGCGACGAAGCGATTAAGGGCCGCTATCCTCCCCGTGAGGCGCTGAACCTCTTTGATCGACTTTGGGGTGGCCATCTCCTGGATAGTGCAAATTTTCTCTGGATTGGCCTCGATCCCATGCCCTGATACCATGAAGCCCAGGAACTTTCCTGAGGTTACTCCGAAAGCACATTTAGTGGGGTTCAGCTTCATTCTATATTTTCGGAGAGCGTCGAAGGTCTCCTCGAGGTCGGCGACATGACTTCTGGAAGACTTGCTTTTTACGAGCATATCGTCCACGTAGACTTCCATGTTTCGGCCGATCTGCTCTTTGAAGATTTTGTTCACCAACCATTGGTAGGTTGCACCCGCATTCTTGAGGCCGAAAGGCATGATCCTGTAACAGTAAAGGCCACGATTAGTGATGAAAGCTGTCTTCTCTTCATCTTCCGACATCATTCTAATTTGATTATAGCCAGAGAACGCATCCATAAAGGTGAGGAGCTCATGGCCTGAGGTCGCATCCACCAGCTGGTCGATTCTGGGAAGGGGGTAGCTGTCCTTTGGGCAAGCCTTATTCAGCTTTTTGAAGTCTATTCACATCCTCCACTTACCGTTTGCCTTTTTGACCAGGACAACATTGGAAATTCAATCAGGATAATTGACTTCCTTAATGAACCCGGCCTTGAGGAGCTTATCCACTTCCTCGGCTATCGCCTTCTGCCTCTCCGGGGCATGACTCCGGATTTTTTCTTTCGTCGGTCGATGCTTTGGATCGACGGCCAGATGATGCTCCATGACTTCCGTGTCAATCCCCGGCATGTCCGCTGGAACCCAAGCGAAAAATCCGCATTTCTTTGTAGAAAATCAATGAGGCACGTCCGCACCTCCTCCCCCAGGTTGGAGCCGATTAGCGCTACATGTTTCGCATTCCCGTCATTCAAAGAGATCGGTACCAGATCTTCGATCGGGGCACCCCTCTCTTCGGTGAGGTCATCGCGAGCATCTAGTCCATCGATAGGACAGGGGTCAGATTGATCGCTTCTTTGCAAGGCGATGTTGTAGCAGTGTCTGGCCAGGGCTTGGTCTCCCCGACCTCTCCGATCCCCTGATTGGTGGGGAACTTCAACTTCAAATGGTAGGTCGATACGACAGCTCGGAGAGCATTGAGGCCAGGTCGGCCGAGGATGGCATTATAGGCGGATGGCCCTTCACCACCAAGAAATTCACCAGAGCCCTGGACTGCTTTGGATATTGACCCGTGCCATAGTCAAAGCTATCATCCCTTCCATCGGAACGGCGTCGCTGGTAAACCCTACCAAGGGGGAGCTAATCGGCCTCAGATGACCGTTAAGAGCGGACATTCTTGAAAAGGCGTCGTAGAACAAGATGTCGGCCGAACTTTCGTTGTCGACAAGAATGCGACGGACGTCGTAATTCGCTATATTCAAGGAAACTATGACTGCATCGTTATGAGGGAATTGGACTCCCTGGGTGTCTTCTTCGGTAAAAGTTATGGGTTTTTCAACCTTTTGCCGCTTGGGGGATACAGCCAGTATGTTGGTTGTTTCCCGCTGGGGTCCTCCCGAGATGGTGTTGACGGAATCCGTCAGAGGCCGATCGTCCGGCCACCCCATGTCGGTGACCATAGCCGAGGATGCGGGGCCTGAGAAACCAGGGGCGAGATCGGGGTCCGAGATACGGCTGCGGAGGCCGTGGGTAGTTGTGCGAATGTCTCGCGAGAAGGCATCAAGTGAGGATCCAGTGGAGGAAAGGAGGAGTGGGTGCCGGATAAGATGACCGGAGGCGGATCCGTTGAGCACTCCTTTAAGAACAAGGGTACTGTGAAGGTTCACCCCTTCCTCTAGCGCCAATCCTGTTGGTGCAAAAATCGCTTACGCCGGAGAAGCTGGAGTCGAGGGAGTCGCGGTCGCCGCCGGGACCTGCAAAGGAAGTCTAAACCGGAGGTGGGGTTGCTCCGGTAAGACCCTCCGACGCTCAAGTCAGTTCTCTGCCTCAACAAGAATGGAGTGCTCGAACGGAGAATTTAGCTGAGTTTTGAGATGAAAAGTAAGAGCTTATGGAATAACGTATCTGGGGTTTCCCTTTTATAGACGGAGAGGGCAACAGATTGATAGTGACGCCTGTAACCATCTGGTGGTGGGCCGCCCAGAGTCAGGAGGAATTTATTGCGGAGAGTAATGGAGTGGGGTCGTGGCTATCGCCGTGGCTCGCCACGTGGGATCAGTTACGGGGAGTGGAGCGGCGTCTGCTATCGTGACTCATCTGGGGGTGGTGGAATCGCACAGGATCCGCCGCAGAGAGTGGAGCAGAATCATGGCCGTTAATACGGTCTGTCAGGGAGTGATGGAGCTGCGTAGGGTTCGTCGCAGGGAGTGGAGCAATGTTGTCCGTTACTGTGGCCTGCCAGGGGGTCAGATTGGTCGGTCAAAGTTCAGTTAGAGACGGTAGCGAGGTCCGGTGCTTGTAGAAGTTTGGACGAGGTCTTCCCGCAGTCGGAATAGAAGACGGAGCCTGGCTTCCGTAGGAATCCGGATGGAATCTACTTGCAGTCGGGGTCGTGGATGGAGCCCGGCTCCCGTGGGAGTCCGGACGAAGTCTATTCGCAGTCGTTGGGGTCGAGGGCGAAGCCCGGCTCCCGTAGGAGTCCGGGCGGAGTCTTTCTGCAGCCGTTGGAGTTGAGGATGAAGCCCGACTCCGTAGGAGTCCGGGTGAAGTCTTCCTGTAATTAAAGTGAAGGCGAAGTCCGGTTTCCATAGGAGTCCGGACAGAGCTTACCGGCAGTCGAGGTTGGCGACGGAGCCGGCTCCCGTAGGAGTCCGGGCGGAGTCCCTCTTGAAGTTGGAGTCGTGGGCGGAGCCCGCTCCCGTAGGAGTCTGGGCGGAGTCCTCTCGGAGTTGAAGTCACGGGCGGATCCTGGCTCCCGTAGGAGTCCGGGCGGAGTCCCCTGCAATTAGAGTCAGGCGCAAAGTCCGGCTCCCATAGGAGTCCGGACGGAGCTTACCGGCAGTCGAGGTTGGCGATGGAGTCTGGCTCCCGTAGGAGTCCGGCGGAGTCCCTCTTGAAGTTGGAGTCATGGGTGGAGCCCGGCTCCCATAGGAGTTCGGGCGGAGTCCTCTCGGAGTTGAAGTCGGGGGGAGCCCGGCTCCCGTAGGAGTCCGGGCGGAGTCCTCTGCAATTAGAGTCAGGCGCAAAGTCCGGCTCCCATAGGAGTCCGGACGGAGCTTACCGGCAGTCGAGGTTGGCGACGGAGTCTGGCTCCCGTAGGAGTCCGGGCAGAGTCCCTCTTGAAGTTGGAGTCGTGGGCGGAGCCCGACTCCCGTAGGAGTCGGGCGGAGTCCTCTCGGAGTTGAAGTCACGGGCGGAGCCCGGCTCCCATGGGAGTCCGGGTGGAGTCCCCTGCAATTAGAGTCAGGCGCAAAGTCCGGCTCCCATAGGAGTCCGGACGGAGCTTACCGGCAGTCGAGGTTGGTGACGGAGTCCGACTCCCGTAGGAGTCCGGGCGGAGTCCCTTTTGAAGTTGGAGTCGTGGGCGGAGCCTGGCTCCCGTAGGAGTCCGGACGGAGTCCTCTCGGAGCCGATTCTGTTGAGAACTTTGGCTGTGGTATTTTATACCCAACAATCAATTAAATTGATAATCGACTCCACTTATGATTTGTGATTTGAAATCATGATTCAACAATCTGATTAGTCAAGACATCTTTATACCCCATAGATTCTATTCTGTCTGATTGTGAGAAATATTTTGATCACCGTCAAAATATTCAATAGATTGAAACATCTTTTAATGGATTAGAATAGTTTTAACTCACCAATAAAGAATTGTTGATCATCAAAATAATTTTTATCAGTTTCACAATCCATTAGTGAACGGCTAGCAGCATGTAGTGACAATCCAATAGAACAGAAGAATGAATCTCTAGGTGTAGTTATCATGTGATTCTGTTCTTCTTTCATTAGTCTCGACAAGATGGAGATTATGAAAAGTCCATCAAACCTCATCATCTATCATATGTAAGATTTATTCGACTTAAGTTTATTTATGAAACTTGATGGATATTTTTTTTCTATTATTCATCTTGTTCTGGCCAAGATCTCCCGAACTCAATCTCATAAATCACATAGGACTACTCCTTAACTACTAAGATCGATAGATCCCATCTAGATGCATATCCTATTTTTATAATAAATCTGCTGCAGCCAACATATATCTCAAGACTCCATATAGCTAGGAGATCGAGTTATGATGCAGTCAAACTATAGCCACCTCATTATAAATAATCAAAGTACCGCAGGTCTAAGAACTAGTCACACTACTATAGCATCGAGAATATCACTGACGAGTGAGTAGATATCTAAGTGACTTCTCGTATTGATCACATTCAGTATTTTTGTTCTCTAACAAATATCTGCACTCTCACTCTAGTATCCCCATACTATAGACTCGAGACTCATTATCCTAAGAAAAGTGATCCGTGCACCAATCTTACTTGAACAATCACCATCTTCATGATAATTTTTCGATCGAGAGTAATTTAAAAATTAACCATCAATGATATATGCCTTAAATTTTTAACTCTTAAAAATATGTATCATCATCTTATTAATTCTCTAGATGATTCATGGATACATGCATTATATGAATAGAATTAACTGTCCTAATTAGTTAAGTCAGGCATAAAATTATATCCTAAAAAAATTAATATGTCGATCTTATTGGCTTCTAAGACATACATCTAACAGGAACAGCCCAAGGATGTCCATCTCCCATTGTGCGAAAGGCCATGGTGCATTGATGGGGTCAATAATGCGGTAGGTTGGCACTATATATTTACATTCTGCTAGCATCGGTCACATCATTTAATCAAATCAGCTGCATCCTACTGTATAGTAGGTCAATTGTATTCTTATTGAAGCATTTTGTAGGCCAATGACCTGCCTCCCAGATGGTTTCTGCATATTCCCTCATGCACCTCTCACGAAGCATAATCCACCTTAGAGGGATGTAGGCATTTGAGTAGTGGTAAAAATAATGACCTCCTATACAACTTGCTTTCATAGAGGACATAGTGGGATGCCTAGTTTCTTAGTTTTCAAGCTTCTTTCAGATCTATTGGCAATGTTTTATCTCTAAAAAAGTGGATCAGCAGGTCTATCCAGCTTGAATTGTAATCAGTTTGTAGTATTGATGTGGATTCCTTGATGCTGGATTTTTACACAACTTTAAAGAAAGATTCTTTAGGCAAATCATTTGGCACTGAAGTCGCCAACTTGGATAAGAGGTCAGCTCAAAAGTTTTCTATTCTCAGTACTTGCTAAATGTCGAAGCTAGGGAATACAAAAATTAGGCCCTTTACCTTTTGCAGGTGCTTCTTTATCCCTTTATCTTTTGCAAGTGATTCTTTATATTTTCCTCCCGAGCTTCATAGTCTCCTCAGATTTGACCAACCATCAGCTGAGAGTCACTGCAGATTTTTAGATTTTGTACACCTAGCTTTCTTGCAATTTTCAATCTGGTAGTAAGAGCTTTATATTCTACCTTATTATTGGTGGTTGAAAACTCAAAGCATAAAGCACATTCTATGGCGGTTCTTTCTGGTCCAATGAGAATTAACACCGCTGCAAACCTGATAGACCTTAACAACCCATCCATGTGCATGACCATAGCTCCTTGGGTTGTTCTTTGTGTGGATCTTCCTTCAATGGCTTATCTTCCTTGGGGCTTTCCTCAGGAATGGTACACTCCAGGACAAAGTTGGCTAATTGCCTCAATGGAAGGATAGGGATGAAACTTTATATCAAACTCCATGAGTTTGATTGCCTACTTCACCAATCAACCTGATGTATCTTGCTGATGCAGGATGGGCTTTAGGGGTTGATCAGTTAAAAGCACTATTGTATGGGCCTGGAAATGGGGTCCAAGCTTTTAGACCAAGATGATGAGAGCGTAGATCAGCTTCTCGAGCCTTGTATATCTGATCTCTACATCACGAAGGGTTTGCTGATATAGTAGATCAGCCTTTGAATCTTGCCTTCTTTATGGACGAGCATCGACCTTATTGCGGTTGGGAGACTTCCAAGTAGATGTACAGCTCCTAGCCCGACTCTGATTTGCTAAGAAGTGGTGCCGAGCTAAGGTCATCCTTCAATTCTTTGAATGCCTGTCGGCTTTCCCCAGCCCACTTGAAGTCCCTTGGTGGCTTCATAATCTTGTAAAAGGTGAGGCAGTGCTCAATCGATCTAGAAATGAACTGATTGAGAGTGGCTACCTTACCAATAAGGTGCTAGATTTCCTTTACAGACTTTGATGAAGTCATTTTCTGTATGGCTTTGTTCTTTTTCGAGTTAGCTTCGATGCCTCATCGTGAGACCATGAAGTTGAGGAACGTTTTTGAGGTGACTCCAAAAGCATACTTTGCTAGATTTAGCTCTATCTGATATTTACGAAGAGTGGCAAAGATTTTTCTAAGGTCGATGATGTGATCCTCTAATGCTCGACTCATGTCACCCATGTACGCTTTCATATTTTGGCCATTTTGTCTTTGAAAATTTTATTTACCAGCCATTGGTAGGTGGCATCTGCATTTTTCAAGCCAAAGGGCATAATCCGATGACAAAAAAGACCCCAATTAGTAACAAAAGTATTTTCTTCTCATCTTTGGGTGTCATCCGAATTTGGTTGTAGCTGAAAAAGGCATCCATCAAGGTGAGGAGCTCGTGGTCCGAAGTGGCGTCCACCAGTTGATCAATCCAAGGTAAGGGATATTTGTTCTTCAGGCAAGCTTTATTTAGGTCGATGAGGTCTATGCAGATCCATCATTTTTTATTTGTCTTCTTAATGAGGACCACATTTGTAAGCCAATTTGGATAACTCACCTCTCTAATGAAGCTAGCGCTAATTAGCTTGTCTACCTCATCGATGATGGCTTTCTACTACTTTAGGATGAAACTCCACTTCTTCTATTTGATGGGCTGGTATAATGGGTCCACGTTCAATCGATGCATCATCACTTTGGGCTTGATACTTGGCATGTCAGCAGATGACCAAGCAAAGACATCCACATTTTCCTGTAAAAAGGAAGTAAGCTGGTCTCTTATTATCTCATTTAGGTTGGACCCGATCTGAATCATATGCTCCTTGTTTTCATCCTCCAGGAGGATTGTGATAAGGTCCTCTACTGGCTCTCCCTGTTCTTCAGTCAGTTCATCATGGGTGTCTAGCCGTTCAATGGGGAGAGCATCGGGTATTCTTGCTCCTTGGAGGGTGATCTTGTAGCAGTGTTGTGCTAACACCTGACCTCCCTGGACCTTTCTAACCCCATGCTTCATCAGAAACTTCATTAGTAGATGGTAAGTTGATACCATGACCCGAAGGGCATCTAGCCCGATCATCCAAGGATGGCATTGTAGGCCGAGGGTGCCCTAACCACCAAGAAGTCGATTTGGACAGTTGACTAGCATAGCTCCCGATCAAGCAAGATTGGCAAGGTAATAATCCCTTCGACTGGTATGGCATCTTCGATGAAGTCTACAAGAGAGGAATCTAGTCTACACAACTGATTTGAGAAAATGCCAATTTTGGAGAATGCATCGTAAAATAAAACATCAACCGAGCTTCTATTATCTACTAAAATGCAGCATACGTCATAATTGGCAATGCTTAACGATACAACCACTGCATCATTGTGCAAAAACTGAACCCCCTTTGCATCTTTCTCAGAGAAGATGATAGCTTCCTCAGACTTTTATCTTTTGGTGGACTCCCAGAGTTCTAATTTGCTATGCCCTCCAAAGATAGTATTGATTACGCTGGCTATAGGTCGATTTCTGCTGGCTCTTCTTATTGAGGTTGTTCTAGGTGGTGAGGTGCCCTCGGTGGATCATCGTGCTCCCCCTGTATGCATCAGATGAAATGATCCAATCAACCTTGCCAGATAAAATCCTCAATTTCATGTTGGAGTTGGATGCAGTTCTCGATGTTGTAGCCATGGTCATGGTGGTAGAGGCAATACTTATGCCGGTTGTGCTGATCTGGTGGAGATCGCATTCTCTTCATCTTAGGAAGCTGCTCCCTAATTTTCATGAGCACTTGAATTCTAGATATATTCAGTGGAGTATAGTTTGTGAATCTCCTCGACAGCAACAAGCACCTCAGTGAGGGTCGACACTATCCCCTAAGGCTTTTAGGTCATCATCCTCAAGGAGGCATTCTAGATTGTTGGTGTCAGGGTAGAGTCTTGGACTGTGGCTGACTCCTTAGGGGATCCTCTCAGATTGGGGAGAGCTTGGGGTCTTCTTTCTTTCTCTCGATCGTAACATCTATCGAGGTCCCACATTTTTCGAAGGCTTCTTCAGTTCGAGCATATTTTTTGGTCCAATCTAGCATCTTGACAAAGTCTTTCGAATATTTTTTCTCCAAGAAGAAGAGAGAATTCTTCTGAAGTCCACCCTTTAGGATGGTCATTATGACCAGCTGATCCAGATCACATACTTCCAAGATGGCCGCAATAAAGCAGCTTACATAAGCCCAGAAGGATTCTTCTTCTCTCTATTTGATGTTCACCAAGGAGCCGAATCCTCAGTGTTGCCTCTTGCTATCGATGAAATGGGCCACAAACAATTGATTCAATTAGTTGAACGAATGGATGGAGCCCAACTTCAAACTAGAGTACCAATCTTGGGCTGCCTTCTTGAGTGTTGAGGGGAAGGCTCGACACTGGATTCTGTCATTCGCTCCGTAAAAGAGCATGAGAGCCTTGAAGCTCTCCAAATGGTCCATCAGGTCGATCAACCCATTGTAGTTCTCCAACTATGGCATTTTGAAATTGGTAGGTAGTGGCTCCTGCATGATCCTATCGCTAAAGGGTGGATCGATGCGAAAGCCAGCTTGATTGTTTTGGTGTGCAACTTGATGCTATAGTGCCTCAATTCACTAGTATGACTCTTGAAGTTTGAGGTCCATGTCAGCATCACGGGCTATGTAGACTTTTATGTGGCACGATGGAGATCAGCTTGGAGAAGATCTCTTATGGAGTGAGGGGTAGGGGAGCATCTCCTTCATTCGGGACTTCGAAGTCAACTCAATCACATCTGTCTTCCTTGCTCTGGACTTCATGGGGTAGGCTAAGGTGATTGCTGTTGGGGTGCCTCCTGCGCTAGGATTGGTTGTTGCATGGTGTGGACCACTATGGTGAATGCCTATACCTGAGTGATCAATGCTTTGAACTGGTCCTGATTCAACCCTATGGCCAATTTGGATGGCTATGGAGGTATCTTCAATTGCTATGCCGAGGCATGGATCTCAATCAGATTTTTAGTTGGTCGACCTATCATGGCATTGGACTGTCGTGATGATGTCCTGCACGGTGGCATTGTTGTAGATCTTATGCTCCTTCTCGAATGTGGGCCTTAAGGTTCTTTCTGTAGCACCAATTTGTTGCTATGATTTTGACTCAGGTTGGATTAGCTAGAGTTTGATGGTGACTGTTGGACCACGATGGCAGGACCGACAAAATGGCAAGAGCACTACTGACACTCAAGTTAGAAGTCTGAAACAGATGGAAAAGAGTGCACAAGAGAGAGATTGCGTACCCTCTATTTATAGATGTGCGAGCCATAAGAGGGCAGAGTTGTTGGAGGGCATTCTGACTCCTTCAAGCATGCCACCATGAGATTTCTGGCATAATCTCCCAAGATTTAGCAGTTGTCATGGCCTTATCCAACCTGTGGCCAACTATTTCTGGTGGTCACATGATTTGAAAGGACTGTGCAAGTGCTCTTAGTTAGCCCTTCCAAGTATGTCGATCAAAGCAAAGGTCGGCCGAAGCTTGGATTGGTGGCTAATATAGGGAGGTTGATTGAAGCATAGGTCGGCGACTGATGCTAATGTGAAAGGGTTGATTGAGGCATTGATCAGTGGCTGATGTTGATGCAAAGTGGTCGACTGAGGCATGGATTGGCAGTTGATGCTAATGCAGAGTGGTCGACCGAGGCATGGATTGGGGGTTGATACATGGATCATCAACTGACCTTTGGATCTACCATGATCGAGGCTTGCCAGTGCCTTTGGCTCGAGCAATAGAGATTTTTCTACCTATAACACCATCGATTGGTCGAGGTCTTACACCTCGAGTGTGCCAGCATTGAAGCACATGAGGTAATCACACAGTGGCTCACTCTTTTCTTTTTGGAGAGAGAAGAGATTGTTTGAGTCCTTTGATTGGGGTCGGTAGCTACTAAAGTGAGTAACGAACAGTTTGTTGAGCTGCTCGAATGAATAGATGGACCCTGGTCGGAGTTCAACATACTATACCGACATCGATTTTCTAAGAGTGGCCAAGAAGTCAAGACACATGAGGGCATCCGAAGCATCCTAAATAATCATGGAAGTTCTATAACCCTACAGATGATGAAGAGGGTCTGTGGAGCCATCATATGGCTCCAGCGGAGGTGCTTTGAACCAACTTGAGATCGGTTCCTCTAAGATGGCCTGGATGAATGGTGGTTGAGAGTTGAAGTCGAAGCCATCACTGCTATGATGAGGCTTATTCTGAGTTTCATCGAGATGATGCTGGATGTCCTGGACTCTCTTCTTGTGCTCCTCCTCCCATCGGGACCTTCCAAGCTTAGGAGAGTAGGTTGAGACCCAATCATCGACAGAGCAAGAGCTTTTCTGATATGCTTCTTCCATCAAGCTCTGATAGGAAGATGAACAAATCAAAATGGTGGTGGAGTGGCGAGAGCACTACCGAAGGGTGGGTCTCAAACTCTGAAAACAAGATCACCGATTGAGATGGGAGGGAACTGCTCGAGGGTTCAGTTCTATATGCCGTTGCCACTACTCCATCACTTGTTGGAGCCGCTACACACTGTCGGTCAGTAACTGGATCTGGTGAACCAAGACTTCAAATGACAATGGATCTATCATAGTGGGAGGTTGCACTACAGTGGATCCACGAGTAGCTCTACTTCGACTACGATGAATAAATTTCGATGAGAGGTAGCGGCATTTTGTGCTCTCATCCACATCATGTTCCCTCTTCTCTTAAAAGAGCTCGAGGCCCTTCCTCTAGTGCTAATTGTTGCCCAGGTATAGCTACCCAAGAGGAGGATGAATTGGATATTTTAAAAATTTTGTAACGAAATTAAAACTCTAAACAGATATATATTTATTACTTGAATGATTGTGTGATGGAAATAATATGTAACAATGGAAGTAAAAACTAATCTAAGCAAGTATTGAAAATATGCAAATAAAACACAAGAAAGCATAGCACAAAAATACAAAATTTATAGTGGTTCGGAGATACCTGCTCCTACGACTACTTCCCAAGCTCCCTTTAAGAATTCTACTATAATCCCTTGACTACAGTGCATTTATTTTATCAGGCTTCCAAATAAATTTAGTTGATTTTTTCGGGCTCACCAATCACAATCCTACATCGATAATTTTTTGAGCTCACTATCAACCTTACATCGATAGTTTTTTGAGCTCGCTATCAATCCAGTTGGTTTTAGCCTTAGCTCCCCAACCACAATCATACAATAATTATTTTTTTGGACTAACAATTAATCTCAAATTTTTTCTCCAAAAAAAACTTGCAAAGAAATAAAAAATACAATTCAGCACAAAACAAAACTAAAAAGAAAGACTCTTTTTGAGTGTGGTGAAGATATCGAAAGATTGCTCTTTGATGCTTGATTATCTCTTCCTTTAAAGTTGAGAGAATATTGAAGATGATGTTGAAGATAGCTCTTGAATGTCTTCTAAAATCTATACTTGAAAATCTCTTTTTTCTCTCTTTTTCTTGGATGTTTAATGAAGCTCTCAAACTTGAATGATTTCTTCTTTCAATCCACTTTTTTTTTTGATTCTCCACCTTTAAATAGGCTTGACAGATGTTGGAAAAAATGTTCTAGCCATTGGAAGGGCTGAAGTAGCTATTATGAGATAATGGAGATAAAAAGCTATAAAATAAAAAACTAACCATCACAGGTCATTGGGTTGGCTCAGTTTTCTCTAAGTTAGCTCAGTTTCTTACTGAATCGGTTCAGTTTTGAACTAGATCAGCTCAATCACAGTGCTCTAAAGTATTGCTTTCTATCTTTTAATATATTTTCAGATTGGATTGGCTCAGATTTTCACTGGATCGACTTAGCTAGCATGCCAAATACTATTTTTTAGTCTTTCTTCTCCAAATTAATTTTAGACTAGACTTGCCTTCTAAAAATAATTTAATCATCATTAAAACTCTTTAAATTTAAATTACATATAACTTATACTCAAAACTATTTATCATCATCAAAATCAATCTATAGATCAACAATCTCCTCCTTTTTTATGATGACAAAATTTTTTGAGTATATGCAAAATAATATGTAGTGGGTTTTTAAAAAAAATTATATATTTATAAAGTATGAATTCACTAAACAATACAAACATACTTCATTCAAATTTAAGCTCAAGTATATACTCACATCTCTCCCCTTTTTTGACATCATCAAAAAGAATAACTTAAATGAAATAATCAATAAGATCCATAGAGAAAGTTTTTCTTTAACAATCCAAAAATATTAAACTCTTTCTTAATATCATAATCAATTAAGTTCTTTTTTTTTCAAAATCTGTTCCCTCTTACTATATGCCAAATTTCATCATTTTATTCCTTGCTTACTCTTGATATAATTAAAATAATCTTTATTTTATTGAATTTTGTATCTCATATTCAAATTTATATCGCATTATGAAAAATATTACATTATGATAAGATTTCAATGAAACTTGATTTATTTTCTCCATTTATCAAATTTTCTCTCCTTTTCTTTTGCAAACAAAGCCATTCAAAATTAAGTAAGATTTAATAAATATCAATTGAGTGGATTATGTATTAAACTAAATATTTGATTTATTTAAGTATCAAACACACACATAACATTCACTCAAGTAAACACCAAATTAATTTCCAAGAAGGTTTATATAAGATAATGAAAACAAACATCCAAAAATCCAACAAGTATTGCATACACATCAATCAAGCATATAATCTTTTATGAATATATGTCTTATCTTGATATGCAAATTTTAACATTACTTATAAGCATGTTAGAAACTAATTTTATAAGTTTCATATCCAAATAAGATCTTATACAATCAAGCTTATCTTAATTTAGATTTCTCAAATAATTAACAATCAAAATAGTATGATATAAAATGTTAAGAGAGTATGCAAATAAACTATATATTCAAAACTTTTAACTCATAAAATAAGATCATTACACACATTGATAAATTATCAAAATCAATAATCAATGATGATATGATGTAAAGAAGATTTAGCTTTTACCAAATATCATCATCTATTTTCTCACTTCCAAACTATCATCTATAAGAATTAGCTCTTTTTACTTAATTGGATGCTTGGTCTACCTGCAAAATTATTTTCTAACTTTTAGTACTTAAGCCATGTTGGGTCCCTGGAGGTTATAGCACATGATTCTTTTTGGAACCCAAATTTATTTGACCAATGTATGGCCAATTTTTTTAATGTTGCATTCTAAAATTTTATGGTAAATTTGGTTATGTTTAAAGCATTTAATTGAGTGATTTTTAAGTGAAATTCTTTTGAACATATTCTTAATAAATTTTTATATTTTTAAAGGATTAAATCTAATTCTAGTTTTATTGAAAATAGTCTTTTGATTATTCAAAATCATTTGAAGCTTTTATGATCCATAAGTGAATTTTTCAAGCATGAGCTTCAAATCTTCAATCTCTTTTCTTGGTTTTTTATTTTCTTCCAACAGAGATTTCAATAATTTTTTTTATCATTAACAAAAACATTTAACTTTTTAGATTTTTATTTTAGCTTTTTATTTTCTTCAAGTAATAATTTTTCAGATTCAAAAAGCATATCCTTTTCTTTAGCTAAAATATTTCTTTCATTCAAGATATCTTCTTTTTCTATCAATAATTTGCTCTTTTTATTTGTCAAAAGAAGATTTGATCTTTTAAGTTCTTTATTTTTCAATCTTAGCTTTTTAAATTCATCCATTAAATTATTGAAAGCTTCAATAATTCATCAAATATAAATTAAAAATAAAAAATAAAATTTACCTCATCCTCAATTGCCATGAGGCAAAGATTTACCGCTTCTTCTTCTTCATTGGAGCTTGAAGTTTCACTATCTCTCCAAATCCTTAACATTGCTCTTTTCTTTACTCTTTTGGGGTGCTTCTTGAGTAAGGAATAATCCAGCTTGTAGTGTCTCCTCTTATTACAATCATAGCATGTAATATTTTTTTTAGTCTTTTCTCTTCATCTTCCATCTTCTTCAAGCTTTTCTTTATGAGAAACATTTTGAACTTTCTTGAAACTAGAATCATGTCCTCATCATCCTTTTCACTTTCTTCTTCTTCATCTTCCTCCGACTTATCGCTTACTTCAAGATTGATGGTGGATTTGAAAGCAATGATCTTCCTCTTATTCTCCTCTTCTTTCTCTTTTTGTGCCATATTCAACTAATACGTCATGAGTGAACCAATGAGCTCTTCTAGAGATAGCTTGGTGAGATTTTTAGCTTCTTGAATTATCATCACTTTTGCTTTCCATTCCTTTGGCAAAGACCACAAAATCTTGCACACAAGTTTATGATTAGTATAGATTTTGCCAAGACCATTCAAAATATTAATAATATTCATAAATCTTATGAACATATCAGAAATAGACTCATGTGGTTTCATTTTGAATATTTCATATCTGTGCACAAGCAAATTAATTTTAAATTTCTTAACTTGGCTTGTTCCTCATGAGTTGCTTCTAATATATCCCAAATCTCTTTAGCCGATATGCAAGTTGATATACTATTAAACTCATACACGTCTAAAGAACAATAAAGAATATTGATGGCTTTAGTATTTAATTGAGCCATCCTTTTGTCATTTGCATTCCAATCTTTTTTGAGTTTAGGCACACACATATTATTGACAATTATTGTGGGTGTGTGAGGACTATTAAGTATGACACTCCACATGTCATAGTCTTATACTTAAATAAAAATTTTTATCCTAATTTTTCAATAAGTGTGATTAGTGCTAATAGTTGAGTATCCTTTACCCAACAAACAATCAAATGGGTCAGCCATAAGATCTTTAACTCTAAAAAATTAGAGCACCCACTTTCATATCAATTATTGCCCAGGTATGGCTTCCTAAGAGGAGGGTGAATTGGATATTTTAAAATTTTTTTAACCAAATTAAAACTCTAAATAAATATATACTTCTTACTTGAATGATTGTGTGATGGAAATAATATATAACAGCAGAAGTATAAACTAATCTAAGCAAGTATTGAAAGCATTCAAATCAAACACAAGAAAGAATACAAACACATAAAATTTATAGTGATTCGAAGTAACACACTCCTACATCCACTCCCTAAGCTCTCTTTGGGAATACACTATAATCCCTTGACTACAGTGTGTTTGTTTTCTCAGATGTGTCGCTTGGAGAGAAAGGATTTCAGATTGGATCACCAACTTCCTTTAGAGCCGGGCATGCTTTAGGCAACTATACTAGGGATTCATGGATCTGGACCCATGAGAGGATGTGATTACCCTGATGGATGAGTATAGCGAGGGGTTACCCCTCAGGGCATATTACTATTTTTCACTAAGGGGGTGGATCGAAGTGATTGCAGTAAAGAATTGATCTAAAATGAAGCAAGGATAAGAGGTTGAGTAATCAAGAAGAGCTACTCGACTAAAAGATATGAGGAAGCGAGTGAAAAGGGGAGAGTCACAAACAAATCCAGTTAATTTTTTCGCACTCACCAACCATAATCCTACATCGATAGTTTTTCGGGCTTACTATTAACTTTACACTGATAGTTTTTTGGACTCACTATCAATTCAATTAGTTTTAACCTTAGCTTACCAACTACAACCATACAATAATTATTTTTTCGAACTTACAATCAACCCTAAGTTTCTTTTCCTCAAAAGAAACTTACAAAGAAATAAAAAATATAATTCAGCACAAAATAAAACTAAAAAGAAAAACTCTTTTTAAGTGCAATAAAGAGGCCGAAGGATTGCTCTTTGATGCTTGACTTTCTTTTGTTTTGAAGATGAGAGAATGTTGAAGATGGTGTTGGAGATAGCTCTTGAATGCCCTCTAAAATCTATGTCTGAATCTCTCTCTTTTGTCTCTTTTTTTTAGATGTTCAATGAAGCTCTCAAACTTGAATGATTTTTTTCTTTCAATCTATTTTTTCTTCTTTTTTCTTTGACTCTCCACCTTTAAATAGGCTTGACAGAGGTTGAAAAAAGTATTCTAGCCATTGGAAGGACTGAAGTAGCTATTGTGAGATAATGGAAATAAAAAATTATAAAATAGAAAACTAGCCATTATAGGTCACTGGGTCAGCTTAGTTTTGTCCGTGTCAACTCAGTTTCTCACTAGATCGGCTTAGTCTTGAATTGGGTCGGCTCAGTCACAGTGCTCTGAAATATTGCTTTTGGTCTTTTGATGTGTTCTCAGATCGAATCGGCTTAAATTTTCATTGGGTCAGCTCAACTGATGTGCCAAGCGTGCCAAATGCTATTTTTTAATCTTTCTTCTCCAAATTAATTTTTAGGCCAGACTTACCTTCTAAAATAATTAAATCCTTATTAAAACTCTTTAAATTTAAATTACACATAACTTATAATCAAAATTCTTTGTCATCATCAAAATCAATTTTTGGGTCAACACTAATCTATTGCCGTAAGGCTCTAATAGGGTGCTGACATGGCTGGAGTTGGGCGTTAGTCAAGATTTGCCATGTCAAAGAGCATCTGCAAAAGAAGTCCACACTTGTTGGGGTGGTTCTGGTAAGGAATCCTTTGATGCTTAAGTTAGCTAAAGTTTTGAAAATAGTAGAGAGAAAAAATAGCAAGGGCAGAGCCAGAGCTCCTCTGTGCTTGTGGGTGTGCTTACTTACTTTTTCTTTCCTCTCTTGCTTACCTTAGGATCCCCTTCATATCTTTTTTATCTGGAGGTTGAGCCCGTAGGCTGCTAGTCAGAATCTGTATCTATTAGGCCTAGCTCTGCAGGCCGTTAGGCCACATTGTGATCTTCATCATGGAAGAAATCTCTCCCACTCCCCTATATCGAAGTTGTTAATCAAGGATGTCCAGTGCAAGCTTTACCCATGCAGGTAGCTGAACGAGTGGTGCCTGGGATCATAGTTGGTGTGACCTCATCACATCATATTGGATACATCATGTGGAGGATTGATCTCGATCGGCAAGTCTCTTTCGTAATAGATATAAATCAAATAATTAAATTTTATGATAATAAAATTGAAGAAATTATTAAGTGGAAGATCAATCAAGTTAATAGAATGTTAAGATGGTTATTTATTTTTGACTTCTATATAAAATAAATAGAATTATAAATATAATATTAGATACCCACATATAGATTAGGTAATTGTCTATCCATAATCATATCTTTTTTTTTTAATAAATAAAAATATAGTTATAGATATTAGTCGAATCCTCAAATTTTTATCCTTATATGGATAAATTTAAATACAAAAATAGATCTAGATAGATATTATTCAATCCACTTTCACCCCTAATTCATTGGGCAAAAAGAAATTGAAATGCATAAAATCATCACCAATAGATTGCATTCTAATTTTTAAATCATTTTTGTCATAGAGATGATAGTTATTTGTTGTCCAGAACATGTGACTTCATGCTCCAATTGTCACAACCTTCAAATGTTGGTCTTCTCTTTCTTCCCTCTTCCTTCTATCTTTCTCTCCTTAGAATTATTTCTCTCTCCACTTTCTCTCTCTAATTTTTCTCTCTAAAAAATTTCATATTCTCTCTCTAGAATTATTTTTCTATATGAAATTTATCTCTTTAAGATTGATAGAGTAAAGAATTTTTTTCTATAAGTTGATCAAGCTTAGTGAAGGATCCTGATCCGCGATCGTCAAACAGCATGTCGGCACCAACCATCAAATTTGATCTTTAAGGAGCCAATTGTATCTTAATCTGATCTTGATTAAATAAAATTATTTGATCAAACTAACATATGATCGTCGAGCATAGTGTTAGCCTCCATCTTGACTCTCGTTGGACTCTACTGATTTGATCACTCTCGATCTATGTTGAACTACCTATATCCTAATATGATCTTGAGCTGATGAAGTTAGATGACTGGATCGATCCAGACTATTGAGTATAACTATCCATCAATCTCATCTTTTTTTATTATTCATATTTTTTCTAATTAATGGACCTAATTTCATATAGGGGTATAGTTGTCTCAACAAAAAGATATCCAATAGTGAGGTATTGTGATATAATCTGTAAATTGAAGATTTTAAAAAAGAATTTATGGAGCTATATGGATTTATTAGAGTACGTGTGAGATAAATAATATCTCTATTTCTAAATTTATCAATAAATTATAAAATATTTTTTATATTGAATTATACATAATTTATGAATCTAATGTATGTATTTTAATTATCGAATATATCCCTTTTTTCCAAAATATTAAGTGATTTATGAAATTGATATGAACTACACTAATTGATATTGATGTCGCATGACTTTATGAATTATTCAATTTAGAATATGAAATATAGAGTAAAGTGTATTGATTTGAGATGAATTTGACCATGCATAAACCTCATCAGTGGAAGTTAAATGTTAGTACTTTAATATCCTACCAGTAGGATGGTTAAATATTGATATTTTAATGCCCTGCTAGTAAGCGTTGTGCACTGGTACTTCGATATCATATCAGTGGGATGGTTAAATACTGATATCTTGATATCCTATCAATAGAGGTTGTGTGGTGGTGCTTTGATGCCCCGTCGATGGAGGTTATGTGCTGATATTTCAATATTCTATCAGTGGAGGTTGTGTATTGATATTTTGATATCCTACCTATGGAGGTTATGTACTGGTACTTTGATTTAGTTCATAACTATCGACATAAACATAATATTTTGAAAAAAATAGATTTATGAATGAAAATAATTTCACATGGATCTTATTTGATTAGTATTGTGTATTTTGAATTGATGCACCTTGTATGCTTATTTTTAGTATATTATTATTGCTTGATTTCTCTAGCTAAAATATACATTGCTTATTAGGCTATCTAGCTCATTATTTTATATTTTAGTATTTTTGTAAATTTAAAGATCTAGCTTGACTCAAGGACTGAATATGAAGAGCGAACTAAAGCTAAACTTTGATATTTTTATTTTAGATTAGAATTTATTAAGATTTGATGCAAGACTATAGAATATTATTTTGTAAAATATTTAATTTATTTATTTGAATCAAAGTTGAATATTAATTTTTTGAATTTTATTCTACTGTTACTTTATGATATCATGATGAGATGCCTTATATGCTTATGAAGAGAGTTCTCCATGAGTATATGGTTGTTGCCACAAACCTTGGCTCCTAGTTCTCAGATCGGGGGCATGACAATATTTATGATATCAAAGCATAAGTTAGATAAATTATGATATATAGAATCAGACTTGAGTGTAGGTGGATAGATATTAGGGATATTGGGATGATAATTTATATTGATTATAACACAACTTAAAAATTTAGATTTGATACAAGTGTATTGATAAATTTGAATCAAAGTGCATAGCAGAAGCATAGTGGTCTAAATTATTTTTAAGCTAATCAAAAATGAGAATTTGGTTTGAAAGATATTATAATGAAAGAATCAATTTTAAAATTAGAGAATGACTATGACTTAATATAAAAGTAATCCTAAAATTTTGAGAACTTGAGCAAGGAAGATTTCGAGGATGAAATTTTTTTTAAAGGGAGAGGAATGTAATACCCGACCTAATTAGGCCTGATTAGCCAATAGAAAAAAAAACAAAAAACAAAACAAAATAGAGAGAAGACTCCTGCCTTCTCTTCCGTTAGACTCTTTTTCGTTGGACTCTTGATCGGAGTCAAAATTTGAGGTCGGGAGAAAGTCTAACTCCTCCCTCCTCCACCTCTATCTAAAGAGATCAAGTCTCTTGTGAAACCTCCCCCATCGACCACCATTTTTTGTCGAACGAAACCCATCTTCCCCTCTTGAATTCATCAAAAATTGGGGCTAGATACCACCAGAAAAAGAGATAAAAATCCTCAAATATGTTGATTTATCCTTCTCCACATGTTCCTTAACCCTAAGTCATGGATTTCAACCAGTGAACCATCAAATTTTGTCAAAAAAGCTGGCTCAAATTGATTCCTCTTCTTTTTCTTAGATTATTGCTCATTTTTGTTGATTTTCTAATGACAGCCATCATCGTTGATCGTCAGTCAATGATCCCCCCACACCAGGGAGAAGCTCCCCTATTCCAAGAAATAAGGGGAACAAAAAAGTCCCCTATTCCACAAGGAAGAAGAAAAGAGAAAAAAAAAAGGAAAAAAAGAAAGGAGAGAGAGTTTCTCTCTCTTTTATCTTCTTTCTCTTTTTCTACCCCTAAAATTATTTCTTTCTCCACTTTATCTCTCTAATTTCTGTCTTTAGTTTCTCTTTCTATTTTTTTCTCTAAAAAAATTTATTTTCTCTCTCTAAAATCATTTCTCTCTATGAAATTTCTCTCTCTAAAATTAATCAAGAAAGAATTTTTTTAATAATTTTGATTGAACTTAGTGAAGAGTCTTGATCCACAGTCGTCGGACTGTATGCCGGCATTTACCTTGGTCGGATGTAGATACCATCAAATTTGATCTATTTGATTTCTAAAGAGCCAATTATATCTTAATCTGATCTTGATTAAATAAAGTTATTTGATCAAACTAACTTTTGATTATCAATATTGCATGGCTTTATAAATTATTCGATATTTGGAATATGAAATATATTTTTGAAAAAAGTGTATTGATTTGAGATGAATTTGACTCACAGTGTAACTATATATCGAACCCCGCTAGTGGAGGTTAAATGTTAATATTTTGATACCTTACCAGTAGATGGTTAAATATTAGTACTTTGATATCCTGCTAGTAGAGATTGTACATGGGTACTTCGATATCTTGTCAGTGGAGCGATTAAATGCTGGTACTTTGATACCCTGCTAGTAGGAATTGTGTACTGGTACTTTGATACCCTGCTAATAGGAATTGTATATCGATACTTTGATACCTAGGCTGTGGGGGTTGTGCGTTAATATTTTGATACCTTACTAGTGATAATTATGCATTGGTACTTTGATTTAGTTCATGACCGTCGAGATGAACATAATATTTTGAAAGAAATCAATTTATGAGTAAAAATAAATTTGCATGGATTTTATTTGATTAGTATTATGTATTTTGAATTAATACACCTTGTATACTTATTTTTAGTATATTATTATTGCTTGATTTGTCTAGCAAAAGTGTACATTGCTTACTGAGCTATCTAGCTCATTATTCTATATTTTACTATTTTAACAGATTAAAAACTCTAGCTTGACTCTAAGACTCAATATGGGAGAGCGAATTAAAGATAGACTTTAATATTTTATTTTAGATTAAGATTTATTGAGATTTGATGCAAAGCTATAGAATATTATTTTATAAGATATTTGATTTATTTATTTGAATCAAAGTTGAACATTAATTATTTAGATTTTGTTCGACTGTTGATTTATGATATCGTAATGAGATATCTTGTATGCTTATAGGAAGAGTTCTTCATGAGTATATGACAGTTGCCACAACCCCTAGCTCTTAATTCTTGGGTCAAAGTCATGACACTTCTACTATCTAAACTTGAATTTCAGTTTTGGTGCTTATTAAACAAATAAAAGACTGCTTTAAACATTTTGGTTGTTTAAATGGAGGTACCTCTACCATCTAGGTCTTCGGTATGGCAATATTCTAGCTTTATGTGGTATTTTGATTTTGAGTAACTATTTTTATAATGGGTGTGGGCAATGCTTGCCACACTCTCTCCTTCGTCTTTCCATTTTTTGGGTTCTCCAACCCATAGGTGCATGGCACAAGAAATAGCAATTTCGATACTCAACCTCTTTCAGTGTTACATTGGGTCCAACAATAGATATGAGAACTACTCAGTTTTCACACCCTTTTATGAAATTTTGTTGCATTTTCCAATGCCATTTAATACAAGTTTTATCCACTTGCCATTTTGGTTCCACAATGGTCCCTTTAGCATAGTTTTGTAGGACATATTTTGTAGCATATATAGTTAGCATTGTAGTCTGTGGTCTCTCGATTGTTAGACATGAGACTTACTGTAGCACCTCCTTCAATGAAGTCGAGACTACCTCCAAGGGATAAATTTGAATTTTGTGACCAGACCTTGAGCTTTGAGCTTGCACAATCGAGATCGTTGATAAAGTTTACCATCTCAGAAGAGTTGGAAACGTGTGAAAACACTATGGAGGCAACAATTCGGCATAGTTCAAAATTTTGATATTCTTAATGGTTGATAAGTGATATACTTTTATATTTATTGAAGGTATTTTTGATATTTTATGGTGCTAACATCTTCTAAAAAATCTAATTTTATAAATAAATTAGATTTTCTTGTAAAAATAAATAATTTTAAAAAAATATGAAATTAAAGTATATTTATGAAAAATAGATGTTGATTTAATTGAGTAATTTGAGCATCAAAATAATAAAAAATTATTAAAAAATTTAATATATATTTTTTTCAATTTTTTAGATAAAAATCAGAGCGAAAATCAAGTCAAAATATCCTAAAAAATATTGAAAATTGCCTTCGATGCACGGTGGACCGGCTGCACGATCCACGGATTCAAGGGTGCAATCCATGGAAATAGTTTTGTGGTGTTTAGCGTGGCTCACAGGCGGGCGAAAGAAATTTTCGTGATCCGACAATTGATATCACTCCTGATAAGCAATCTGACGGTCGAGATTACGCCTTACCATATCCAACGGTGGTGGCCCACTCCCATTACACGATCGGATGGCCCAAATTGATTTGAATCAAGATCCAATAGTTGCTGTCGATTGCCGACTAAAAACTAAGCAAAATAAGAAATTCAGTGTGTGATCCGATGGCCGAAACTTGATCTGATGGCTATGGTGGTTCCTGGCTATGAATAGGAAAGATTAAGCACTAATCAATGGCCAAAAATCAATCCGGTGATAGATCCAATGGCTGTTATCGTATCTAATCATGAGAAGGTTTTAAAACACTATTTTTGGATAGATCTGGATGGTCCAAGTGAGATCCGACAGTCAGAAATTAATATTACAAGTATTATATGTTTTCTAAGGGTTTTAGGACTCCTTTTGCTACCAGAAAAAAGTGAAAAATTCACCTATAAATAGGAGGTCTGGGAATAAGAGTAGGGAGCAGAAAAAAATTAGTAGAAAAGTAAGAAAAAATTTAGAAAAAAAATAAGAGAGATTTAGGGATCCAAGAGAAAGGATGAATATGGAGCTAGAGATCTTGATGCATGGCTAAATCTCTTCAATCCAGGAATACGATGAAGCCTGTAAATAAATTTTTATTTTTTTTATGTATTTAATTTTTATATAATAAAATTATATTTTTATTTCATATCTTTTTATTTTTTTGAGATATTGATCTAACCTACACATCCTGTACCCTTCATTGACGTGTCATGATATCTGAATACGGTACGTACCTAAGAGAGTAGATTGTAGTATGTTAGATTAAATCTTATATCTTGTAATTAAATTTAGATAGTTTATACTCTAATAGGATGAGCTGTGATCTACTGATATAGTCTAATATCCTAATCACAAGAATTAATATTGCAACATAAAAAAGAAAGAATAAAATAAATCTAATTTGCATGATGGATTCGAAATTTTTGGGTTATCTCTCTGGCTAATTTTTTTTCCAAATTAATTTACATTTACAATTGAATTTTTACTATTTTATTCTTTTTTTAATTATTCTACAATCAATTCTCTTTTGTTTCTTCTTCAAAAAAAAAAAAAAAAACAATCACCCTAGATCTCCGTGGAAACGATCCTAACTCACCCTATCTATATAGTTTGAGTTGGTTTTTATTTTTGACCACCTACAACAGTGATCAAATTTTGACATCGTTGCCAAGGATCTAGACATGATTATTTTTTTATTAAATTTTTTTTAATCTTATTCATAGTTTCTTTTTATTTGTTTTCTAACTTGCTTAGTTCTATAGTCAAACTTACTTTCTTCCAAAAAAAAAATCTCTACATTAACACCTCATAATCTACTTAGAGAATTAGATACTTAATCATAAAACCTAAAAAGTGAAACAAATCAATTTACTTTTGACTAATTACCAAATCTGGCCACCTTTTCTTCTTGCATTGCATAAATCCATAAAACATCTTAAGGGCACAAATCCTAAACAAATAAAGTGAAGATTTCATCACCCTTCCTTGGCCCATAAACCATCATCTTGTATACTGCATTGACCTAAGTCTTAACTTAAAATCAATTAAACGTTGGCCCCTAAGGACTCTCGAGCTCAATAGGACAAGGAATCCTAAGAGTTAGACCAGATTAGGATTAGTCAGATTAACTGGTGTCTAGAAAAGTGATTCAGAGACTGCATCCTGAAGAAGATGGTTATTTAATTAATTTCGTTTGCTTACCTGTCCAACTCAGTTGGTGTCTAAAGAAAGTAACGGAGGACCTCCACCAACCTTACACTTACCTGGCCAGTTGAGTGGTTAGTCTTTTATCTGGAGTACTCAAAGGCAACCTTGGCAGTTAAGAGCTGTCTAAATCTAGGGTTATCCTTAGCTAGGATTGACTGCATAACTTGATTACTAACCTACAATCATTAAACCTAATTAAAATACTCTTCTCTATCGTCTCTAGATTTAGGACTCCTTAAGCTCTCATCTTTAGAATTCTCTTCTCATCTATCTCTCCTTTCTCTTCTCTTTAAAAAAAATTATAAACATAACTAAAAATTCTCAAATTTCTTTTTGGACAAGGATATCTGGTCGAGAATAGATCCAAACTTTGCATCGAGTCCAGTAGATCTTAAGCCCACTATGGGTGAACCCAAACATGAACCTTGGGTACTAAAAGTCCTTTGCTATCCAGTTGGTTAGCCCAACCCTCATGTATCTGGCCACTACAAACTGATGTCAATTTTAAAATTAAACCTCAGATCATAAACATACTTCTCAAGTTCATCGGAATCGAGGATGCATACATTTTTATGAGAAAATTTGAGGAAGTATGTGCCACGATGCGACTTCAACAGCTCACTGAGGAAGCTGTAAAACTTAGGTTGATCAACTTTGCCCTCAAGGATAGTACTAACAAGTGATTATACAGTCTTCCTAACAAATCCATAGCATCATAGGAGGGTTTTGTTAAAGTATTCTTGAAAATTTTTTTTTCACACCATAAGACTGTCAAATTTAGAAATAAAATTAATCAATTTTATCAATTACCTGATGAGTCTTTTTGAAAGTACTTTGTGTTAGATGTGTACCCTAGATGCCAGATTGGCTGACACATTTCTGTACAAATGCAAGGGCAAATTTATAATTTTGACTATAAATAAATAAAAAGATTATTCTACTATCACATTGTGTACATTATGTCTATGATACATCCTTTGAGTTAGTAGAAATTTAATCATATTTTCAAGAGCTAAAAATTTAAGGCATGAATTTACATAACTAACTTATAAACAGCTCCTGACCATAGGATGATCACGAGGATGGTGATCGATCCGAAAGGTTAGTGTATGATCGCTTCCTTAGGGTAGATGAGTCTTGATTCTATGGTGTGGAGACACCAGAGTGAGAGTACAGATATTATTGAGAATGAAAGTACTGACCATGACCACCTCGAGCAGTCATAAGAAGTCTATCTTATCGTCGATGACTAGCTCGATGCTGCAGCTGTGTGTCTAGTTCTTTGACCTGAGATGCAATGACAGTTCACCTTGAGTGTGTTATAGTTTGACTACACCATAACTCAATCTCCTAGCCATTCAAAACCTGAGGTGTATGTTGGCTGTAGCATATTCATTGTAGGAACCAAATGGCATTAAGATGGGATCTATCAACCTCGGTAGATGAGAGGAGTACTCCTATGATGATCGAAAGATCGAAACCTTAAGTCCATGGCCATGGCAGAGTAAAATAATGAAAAAAATTTTTCATTAGAGTTTTACATCAAACTCAGATCGATCGATTGATTCATATGACTGATGTTGGGTTTGACAAGTTCACCTTAACCCTAATTCAGTCGGGACTCATAATAAAGGAACTCAATCACACAGGTAGCTGCACCGAGAGGTTCATCTTCATTTCTAATGGGTTACCATCATATACTGTTAGGTGTCATTGATGGATTTTGAGAGCAATCAGAATGATTTGATAATCGAATATTCTAATTGTCTGAATCAGAAGAGTTCTGATCCATCGAAAGGAGTTTCGATGATGTCGATGATAAGATTATGACATGTCTCATTACCATACGAAAATAAACCTAACTGGATCACACAAATAAGAGTTAGGGTCTGGATATCATCAATCAAGCTAGCCCAGTTTGATTGACTGAGATTAGATCCAATTAGGTTCAAGAAAATGTGCTAGCACACGATTGAGCCTAACTTTCTCCTCATGCAATCTTCTTCATCTCGACTGAGCCAAATGTGATTTGACTCACCCAGAGAATCTTGAGAAGATTTCTCTCAATCTGACTGGAGCTAGTCCAATTCAGAAAAATCTTGTCTTAATTCATGAGATGAATTTAAGATAACACCTGCCAATTTCTGTCACCTGCCATTTCCATTTTAGGACATCGATCAAACGTTGACTTATGGATCTTGAACTGAAGGCCACTTGGCAAGAGGTCATTGGAGAGTTTTTATGGAGTGTCCACCTGCTAAATTAGGCCTCAAAGTGGGTGCCAAGATCAGATTGGGCGTACACCCCAAGTGGATAAGGATAGAGTCCCATGAGATGAGGACTCTATGCCTTGATCGACTCAAACTGTTGGGCGCCAATCTCACTGTGTTATCCAGTGTTGGCACCAACAGTAGGAGGGTTTGATGGGGTTCTTATTTGATATAATTAGATAACATCACTCTACCAATCAAAATTTTTTCAAAATTAATTAGAATTTTTTGATTGATCGAATGATGTGGCACTGCATGGCGTAGCAGGGTCCATTTAAACCCTATCTACGCCTAGGATTTTGAGAATCTACTCAATACCTAGCAAAAGCCTGATATTCCTCCACTTATCAACATCCTCTCTGATCCTCTCTCTCCCCTCTTCACTCCAAGAAGTTGGGTATCCATCTGGTGCTTGTCCAAGGCGTGGTGGCCCCTTGATTAGAAGGCTGCAGGGATTTGTCGAGAAGCTGCTACTCCAGCTTCAGAAGATCTTTTGAAGATCTTTCAGATCAGATCCAGATCTAATTTTTGGAGTAGAGATTCACAAGGAGAAGATGATCTAGATCCTGCTTAAGTGGATACTGGTAGAGGCTAGGCGACTGCATGGCTATTTTTGAAGCTCGGGCATTGCTGCGATCATCTACAGGGTAATCTAGTTACCCTAGAGGTATTTCTCTATTCCTCAAGTTTTAGATTTAATTTTAGATTAAATATCAGATAATAAGAATCAAATTTAATAAATCTTAGATCTAAAATAAAGTAAGATAATTTTTTTTTAAATATTCCATCCCAGATCTCATTAGATTTGGAAGATCCTACAAAGAAAAAGGTAATTTTTCCTTCAACTGGTATCAGAGCCAGATTGATGGCTCTATTTTAGATCTAATTTAGAGATAATTTTTATTTTTATTTATCTAATATTAATGGATTTCAGATATCACATCAGATATGATTAGATCTAAAATTAAAAAAATTTAAAATTAAATCTAAGTAGATCTAACATGTATGAGATGCATGACTAGACTAGAAATAGTTTAAACTATGAATAGTCTTGAAGTTTTATATTTTAATATGATTAAAATATAAATTAGATTTAATTTATTCTCTAATTTTCTAATATTATAAATATTATATTCAAATTAAAAAATAAAAAATAAAATTTAATTAATTCATAAGATTGATCTGCTGCATGCCTAGACTAGTTGTAGAATTATTCTAGTAATTATCTAGAATAGATTTTATATTGAATAGTTCAATTTAAATCTTATTTTTTAGATATTACATGTGATGTATCAGATCTGAAAGTATGCTAATTAGATCAGATTTTAATACATGAGATGTATACAAAGTATGTATAAATTAGATCTGAAATTATATATGTGATATGTAACTTAGATCTAACTAGTTTTGTAGTTAAATCAATATTTCTGATTAAGGTATTCCTCATGGCCGTCCGGTCATAAGAACAAAGTAGGATTTAAGACTCTCTCCTCCCATTCAATGGGGTGTTCCTATGGCATGTAGGGGTGCTGCACGTTCATCCTTAATCAGAAATCAAACTTACTTTTCTGCAAAACTCTAGATCTTGAAATCCTAGGATTTATTTTACATGTTTTATTTATGAACCCAAGATTTAATTAATGAATTAAGCTTATGAAATTAAATTAGGTCTAAAATTAAGAATTTCAGATCTAAGTCATTTTCATAAAATTGAGTTCGGACTTGGGTAGCTCAATTAGGTCTAGCGGTTGATCAAATCGAATCAAAAATTGGTTAGGTGGGATCATGAAAGCTAATAATTGACCAGCCTAATAAGATTAAGTCTAGGTCAAGGTCGAATCACATTCATATGTGACTCGATCAAGTTAAGACCTAATTTGGCTCAGTGGTTAGAGCCTGGATTGTAGGCTAACCCAATTAGTTCTGGTTTGATAATTTGGTGTGTAAGGTAAGTTGGGCAGATGCGACCAACTAATTTTTAATTGGGAGCTACTCGACTCGAATGCATTCTTATCAAGTTAATGGCATATCTTTTCCACCGGTCTCACTTACCTGGCCATATGTGTCAATCCAATTTTATTTGAGGTGACTAACAATTTGAGCTAACCCATGTCACTAGGTTAGTCATAATTGTTATGACTATGTCAAGTCAAGTTTAATAGACTTAAATTAAATCTTCCTAAAAAAATATTAAGTCTAAGGTCTTCCACCACTGTGGATGTACGGGCCCTTCTCGGGGTTGATTGTTCTCGCCTAGTTACAGTGGTTCAGTTGCACCGGGAAGACGCAACCATGTCCATAAGGCATTGGATGCTACGGATTAGAGGATAGGTTGGGATCAATATTTCGGATACGGTAAGGGACTCAATCAGGAATCTAGTTCATGCAAATGGTGGGTCTGACTTAACTAAAGATTGGAGCAATATTTCGGACACGGTCAGCTTCATGAATTAGAGACCAAGTTTTGGATGCATCATGATTAGAGAATCATTGGACAAGAGTTATCCACTCATCGATTGACCCATCACCAATAACTATTAGGTGAGGTGATAAGCCAGTCGGTGAGACCGCACCACCCACTAGAAATTACTAATCACAGAGATTTTCACATCTCTACCTAGGGAGTGTAGGGATCTGAGAAAATAGTGAGAGCCTAATTTATTTAAAAATAAAACTCCTAAATAAATTGGTTAAGTCTGATTACAAAATCTAACTAGAAATTTTTGACTCTCTATAGGAAACATGTCTGCGTCCAACCCCCTGACCAAAATACTAGACACCCACAGATTGACTGGACCTAATTTCAAGGACTGGTTGAGGAACTACAGAATTATTTTGAGTTTCAAGAAACTGACTCATATTTTGGATCAGGACCCACCTGCCATGCCAGCACGTTCGATTGCTGAACAGAGAGCGTCTCTGAAAAAGTGATGGATGAAGATAACAAAGCCAGGTACTACATGTTGGGTGCAATGTCTAATGACTTGCAGCGCCAGCATGAGAACATTATGACTACCCACCAAATATTGGCTCACCTACAAGAGTTGTTTGGTGAACAAAGTCGCGCAGCCAAGTATCAAGTCTGTCAAAGATTTTTTAAGGCTAAAATGCGTGATGGGTAGTCAGTCCAAGTTATTGTTTGATAATGATCAAGGACCTTGAGGAGCTTGAGAAGCTCGATATCATCTTAGACAAAGATTTTCAGATTGATATGATCCTTCAGTCCTTGTCCGATGCATATGGTCAGTTCATCATGAACTTCATATGCATAAGATGCAGTGTACCTTGGCTGAGTTAATGAACATGTTGGTTACGGCTGAGCTTTCTTTGAAGAGTTTAAAAGGCTCAGTCCTTACTATGGAGAGGACTTCTTCCAAGAGAAAGTCTTTTGGAAAGAAGAAAAAGTCTGCAAAGAAGCAGAAGGTGGATGGAAAAAGGAAGAAGACAGAACCGAAGAAGAAGGCTGCTAAAAGGAAAAAATATTTCTACTGCAATTCAGATGGCCATTGAAAATGAAACTATCTTCAGTACCTGGCCACCCTGAAGAACAAGAAGGATGGTCCTTCTGGAGGTATGCTCGTTATAGAATCTAATCTTATGGTTTCCTCTGTATCTAGTTGGGTACTTGACTCTAGTTCTAGTACTCATTTGTGCACTTCTATGTAGGATCTTGAGGAGAGCAGGAGGCTGAGGGATGGGGATATGATCCTACACGTCGGAAACGGAGCAAGAGTTGCTGTTGTGGCCATGAGAACCTACCCTCTGCGATTATCGTTAGGATTAGATTTAGTTCTTAGAGACTGTTATTATGTGCCTGCAGCAAGCAGAAATTTGATTTCTATTTCATGTTTAGCACAAGAAGGCTATGTGATTAGCTTTCATAAGGACCATTGTAACATATTTTATAAAAATAATAAAGTTGCAAATAGTTTTTTTATTAATGATCTCTATCAGCTACATATTGATGTATCTGTATTTAATATTGAACAAAATGTGAATGCCATAAGAATTAAAAGGCTTAGAGATAGTCTAAATGATAGGTATCTGTGGCACCTAAGGCTAGGTCATATAGCGGAAGACAGGGTTAACAAATTAGAGAAATTCGGACTATTGAGTCCGTTGACTTTCGAGTCATATCCAGTTTGTGAATTATGCCTTCAAGGCAAAATAACCAAGCTCCCTTTTGTGGGATATGGGGAAAGGGCCACAGACCTACTTGCCCTAGTACATACGGATGTGTGCAGCCCATTTGATGTGCCAGCTAGATGCAACTATGTCTACTTCATTACCTTTACCGATGATATGTCTAGGTACGGTATGTATTTCTAATGAAACACAAGTCTGAAGCCTTTGAAAAGTTCAAAGAATTCAAGCATGAGGTAGAAAAACAAACAGAAAAGTCCATTAAGGTTCTTCGATCAGATCGAGAGGTGAATATCTTAGTCAGGAGTTCCTAGACTATCTTAAGGACAATGGCATAGTCTCTCAATGGACTCCACCTGGAATGTCACAACTCAACGAGATTTCAGAATGGAGAAATCAGACCCTATTAGATATGGTCCATTTCATGATGAGCTTCACGGACTTCCCTAGTTTCTTTGGAGATATTATCTCATGACAGCAATATATGTATTGAATAGGGTTCCCTCTAAAATGTTTCTACCACACCGTATGAGATATGACATGGTAAGAAGCCAAGTCTGAGTCATCTCAGAGTTTGGGGTTGTCCGGCTCATGTCAAAAAACAGCAGGCGGACAAGTTAGAGTTCAGGTCTTTTAGAGCTTGGTTCATAGGATATCTTAAAGAGTCATTAGGATACTATTTCTATATTCCAGAAGATCACAATATGATTGTGAATCGACATGCTATTTTTCTTAAAAAATAATTTATTCAAGATGGTGGTATCGGAAGAATAATTAAGCTTAAGAAGAATGTCTCCCAAGAGCAAGGAGCTAAAGAACCTGAGGAACCCAATCAATTAGAACCAGTCCTAACACAACCTCTTCCACCTCGTAGATCGACTAGGGTTTTTCATCCTCCTGAAAGGTACTTAGGTACTATACAAGAGGAAGTAGAGAAAATTTCCTCATGGAAAATGGGGCTCATGGTGATGACCTCAAGACCTATGATGAGGCGATATCAGATATCGACTCTGAGAAATGGTTAGAGGCAATGAGATCAGAAATTGACTCGATGTGCTCAAACCAAGTCTGGACCTTGGTAGATCCACCTGAAGGTATTATACCTATTAGGTATAAATGGATCTTCAAGAGAAAGATAGGTGCAGATGAAAATGTGGAGACATTCAAGGCTAGGCTCGTAGCGAAAGGTTATAGTCAGTACAAAAGTATTGACTATCAGGATACCTTCTCGTCCGTAGTCATGCTAAAATCCATCCGCACATTGCTTGCTATTGTAGCCTATTTCGATTATGAAATATGACAGATGGATGTGAAAACGGCATTCTTAAATGGATATCTTGAGGAAGATGTCTATATGAAACAGCCGCTTGGATTCACATCCAGTGATGATGATCACAAGATCTGCAAGCTGCAAGGTCCATTTATGGACTTAAGCAAGCATCTCAGAGCTGGAATACTCATTTCAATGATGTGATCAAAATATTTGGTTTCATCAAGAATGAGGAGGAACCATGTGTATTCAAAAAGGTCAGTGGGAGCGCAGTTGTCTTCTTCATACTGTACGTTGATGACATCCTCCTAATTGAAAATGATATTTTCATGTTGACCTCAGTCAAAATATGGTTGTCTAAGGAGTTCTCTATGAAAGATCTAGGAGAAGCATCCTTTATACTGGGTATTAAGGTCTATAGAGATAGACCAAATAGGATGCTAGGACTTTTACAGAAGATGTACATAGAGGAGGTCCTAAAAAAGTTTAGCATAAAAAATTTTAAAAGAGGTTTAGTACCTTTTAGATATGGCATTCATCTCTCCAAGAAGATGTGCCCTAGCATACCTGAGGAGATTGAATGCATGAGCAAGATCCCTTATGCTTCGACAATAGGAAGCCTCATGTATGCCATGCTATGTACACAACCTGATATAGCCTATGCTATGAGTGTCACAAGCAGATATCAGTCGAATCCAGACGAAGAGCACTGGACTTCTGTGAAATGTATCCTTAAGTACTTGAGAAGGACTAAGGATATGTTTCTAGTCTTTAGGAATAGAGAACTCCAGGTTCAGAGATTTACAGATTCAGACTTCATGTCTGATATAGATGATCGAAAGTCGATATCTGGAAGTCTGTTCATTTGCAATGGTGGAGCAGTTAGCTGGAAGAATTCCAAACAGACGATGATTGCTGATTCCACCATGGAGGCAGAGTATATTGCTGCATCGAAAGCTGTGAAAGAGGTATTCTGGTACAAGAAGTTTATCGCAGAACTTGGAGTGATGCCATCCCTCTTTACTGCGACAATAATGGTGCCATAGCCCTAGCTAAGGAGCCAAAGTCTCACCAGAAGTCCAAGCATATCGAGTGGCGATTCCATCTGATTCATGATTACCTCGAAAAAGGTTATGTCAAGGTTAAGAGAGTCGACTCCACAAACAATGTGGTAGATCCATTGACAAAGCCATTAGGCCAGCAGAAGATCGAAGCCCACCTTAAGAAGATGGGACTTAGATATGTAGCCAATTGGTATTAGGTTAAGTGAGAGTTTGTTAGATGTGTGCCCTAGATGCCAGATTGGCTGACACATTCCTTTACAAATGTAAGGGCAAATTTGTAATTTTGACTATAAATAAATAAAAGAGTTATTCTATTATCACATTGTGTACATTATGTTTGTGATACATTCTTTGAGTTAGTAGGAATGTTAATTCATATTTTCAAGAGTTGAAAATTTAAGGCATGAATTTACATAACTAACTCATAAACAGCTCCTGACCATAGGATCATCACGAGGATGGTGATCGATCCAGAAGATTGGTGTACGATCACTTTCTTAGGGTAAATGAGTCTTGAGTCTACCATGTGGAGATATCGAAGTGAGAATATAGGTATTCATTAAGAACGAGAGTACTGAGCGTAACCACCTCGAGCAGTCATAAGGAAGTCTACCTTCTCGTCGATAACTAGCTCGATGCTGCAGCTGTGTGTCTAGTTCTTTGACCTGAGGTGCATCGACAGTTCACTTTGAGTGTGTTATAGTTTGACAACATCATAACTCGATCTCCTAGCCATTCGAAATCCTGAGGTGTATGTTGGCTGTAGCATATTCATTGTAGGAACCAGATCGTACCAAGATGGGATCTATCAACCTCGATAGATGAAAGGAGCAGTCCTATGATGATCGAAAGATCGAGTTCTTAAGTCTATAGCCATGGTAGAGTAAAATAATGAAAAAAAAATTTCTATTGGGATTTCACATCAGACTCGGATCGATCGATTGATTCATATGACTAATGTTGGGTTTGACGAGTTCACCTTAACCTTAATTCAGTCGGGACTCATAATAAAGAAACTCAATCACACAGGTAGCTGCACCGAGAGGTTCGTCTTCATTTTGATGGGTTGCCACCATATACTACTAGGTGTCACTGATGGATTTTGGGAGCAATCAGAATGATCTTGATGATCGAACATTCTAGTTGTCTGAATCAGAAGAGTTCTGGTCCATCGAAAGGAGTTTCGATGATGTCGATGATGAGATCACGACGTCTCATTACCATACAGAAATGAACCTAACTGGATCACACAAACAAGAGTTAGGGTCTGGATGTCATCAATCAAGCTAGCCCAGTTCGATTGATTTAGATTAGATCCAATTAGGTTCAAAAAAATTATGCTAGCACATGATTAAGCCTAACTTTTCCTCGTGCAATCTTTTTCATCTCGACTGAGCCAAATATGATTTGACTCACCCAGAGAACCTTGAGAAAATTTCTCTCTGTCTAACTGGAGCTAGTCTAGCTCAGAAAAGTCTTGTCTTAATTCATGAGATGAATTTAAGACAACACCTGCCAATTCCTGTCATCTGCCATTTCCATTTTAGGACATCGGTCAAACATTGACTTATGGATCTTGAACTGAAGGCCACTTGGCAAGAGGTCATTGGAGAGTTTTTGTGGAGTGACCACCTGCTAAATTAGACCTCAAAGTGGGTGCCAAGATCAGATTGGGCGTACACCCCAAGTGGATAAGGATAGAGTCCCATGAGATGAGGACTCTATGCCTTGATCGACTCAAACTGTTGGGCGCCAATCTCACTGTGTTTATCCAGTGTTGGCATCAATAGTAGGAGGGTTTGGTGGGATTTTTATCTGATATGATTAGATGACATCACTCTACCAATCAAAATTTTTTCAAAATTAATTAAAATTTTTTGATTGGTCGAATGATGTGGCACTGCATGGCGTAGCAGGGTCTATTTAAACCCTATCTGCACCTGGGGTTTTGAGAATCTACTCAATACCTAGTAAAAGCCTGATATTCCTCCACTTCTCAATATCCCCTCTGGTCTTCTCTCTCCCCTCTTCACATCCAAAAAATTGAGCATCCATCTGGTGCTTGTCCAAGGCGTGGTGGCCCCTTGATTAGAAGGCTGCAGGGATTTATCGAGAAGCTGCTGCTCCAGCTTCAGAAGATCTTTTGAAGATCTTTCAGATCAGATCCAGATCTGATTTTTGGAGTAAAGATTCACGAGGAGAAGATGATCTAGATCCTGCTTAAGTGGATACTGATAGAGACCAGACGACTGCGTGGCTATTTTTGAACCTCGGGTATTGCTGCGATCATCTACAGGGTAATCTAGTTACCCTAGAGATATTTCTCTATTCCTCAAGTTTTAGATTTAATTTTAGATTAAATATCAAATAATAAGAATCAAATTTAATAGACCTTAGATCTAAAATAAAGTAAGATAATTTTTTTTTTTAAATATTCTGCCCCAAATCTCATTAGATCTGGAAGATCCTACAAGAAAAAAAGCGATTTTTCCTTCACTTTGATCATTTTAAGAACCTTTTGAGTCAATGTCCACACCATGAAATAGAAACTTAGAGGCTGTACCAAATTATTTATGAAGGACTAGATCCAAACTCTAGAACCATGTTAGAATCAATGTGTCAAGGTCAATTCATGAATAAAGAGCCTATAGAAGCCTGACAATTTCTAGAGGACCTAGCAGAAAAGAGCCTACAATGAAAGATTACTAAAAAACCTGATAGACTCACATCTTCAAGAGAGGGTGTATATCAAGTTCAACCTTCCCTAGCTGAAGAGGCTAAATTCACATCTTTGATCCGTAGGATAGAGGTCCTAGAACTCAAAAAATACACCCAAGTGAACCAAATTGCAACATCTATTTGCAATGGGTGTAATGCCACAGACCACACAATGAAAGGATGTCCTTTCTTAATGGGTTCAACCAAGAATAAAGTAGCACAGATGAGCGCAGCCTATTAAACACTCACAAATGACCCCTACGCACCAACGTACAATTCAGAATGGAGGAATCATCTCAATTTTTTTTGGTTACAAAGGTCAAACTCAAGTAGACCTGCCTTCGCTCAGCCCAACCCCAAATCCACTCAATCATCAAATAACCCATCAAGTTTTGGTAATGATCAAAGGCTGAACTCGCTAGAAAAAAGTCTAAAAATCCTAGTGAAATCGACTGCTAATGCCAACACTACACTAAATAACTTCATACTGATCATGGGCCAGCTTTTAACTTCCAACACCCAGGCTATTATCCGTTTAAAGATGCAATTAGGTCAATTATCTATGGGTGTGAATGAATAGAAAAAAGATAAACTGCCGAGTCAACCCGAGGCTAATCCTAGAACTCAGAATAATCAAGGACCACAACAAGGAGCCTAGATCAATCAATTAAATGCAATTCACACCTTAAGGTCTGAAAAACAAGTAGACAACCATGTCGGTACATCCGAAGATCAAGATGATCCATTGTCTAAACCACCTCATCAATAAATGATCGATCAGATCGAGTCTAAGGAGCCAAGTAAGTCTAAAGAGCCAACAAAGATTAACAAACCACCCAAGCTACTTATAGAATCCACCTTAGGATTTAAGCAATTTAAGATATCACCCACCAATTCTGTAGCTCTTTTTTCAAATAGACTTAGGTCCAACAGACACTCAGTCCATATGGATCAAATCTTAGAGATGTTTAAATAAGTGAAAGTAAATATCCCTCTATTAGACATGATCCAACAAGTTTCCACATACGTCAAATTTCTCAAAGATCTATGCACAAAGAAGAAGACCATCAATGTTCTCAAAAAAGTCTTCTTGACGACCAGTGTGAGCTCATATTTGTCGAGCCACATGCCTGTTAAGTATAAAGATCCAGGGTTTTCTACAATCTCTTATGTCATTGAAAAAATCATCATTGACAGGCCTTATTAGCTTAGGGACTAATGTGAATATCTTACCTTATTCGGTCTATGAAAAATAGGGGATAGAAGAATTAAAGCCTATAGAAATTATATTGCAATTGGCAGATTGATTAGTGAGGGTCCCCAAAGGAGTTATGGAAGATGTGTTAATCAAGGTCAGTAATTTTATTTACCCTGTGGATTTTATAATCTTCGAGACTGAACCAGTGATTAATCCAAAAAGCCACATCTCAATAATCTTAGGAAGATCATTCTTAGCAACTACCAATACTTTAATCAATTACCGCAATGGACTCATGAAGCTCTCATTTGGAAACATGACTATTAATCTTAATATTTTCAATCTTGAAAATAAAAAGGACCAACTCGTTGATGTAAACCTGATCCACGATGAGATCTATGAGTCCGTTGACCTAGGAAAAAAATATTTTGACTGTAATCTTTGGTCAGATCAAAAATTTAAAATAGCTCCATCTAGTGATCAGAGAATTCATCCACAATGGCAACCACTTGTCGAACCACTTATAAGGATGAATTTTCTGAATGAACCAATTGAAAAAATTCAAGTCCAGGAGGTTAATACCCTGCTTGATTCACCTCATCCACTTTTCCACTTGAATTTGTCAATCCAATATTTGATATGGGGTAAGTGAGGTAGAATTAGTATGGTCCGGCAGAAGACTCGAAACTTAATATTTTTTGAGAGGCAACCCAAATTTTCTTACTTTATTTTAACTGATCTTCATTTTTTAGGAATAATAGACCGCTCTGTGTAGAAGCATCTATTAATAAATATGATCTGACTGAAAATGATAAACTTAATACTTTTTGGAAGGTAACCCAGTTTTAGCTTTAGCTTTTATTTTTTATTTTTTATTTTTTGTTAGATTAATCGAGTCTTGCTTAGTATCTTTTGTAGAAATTTGAAGATAATATTGGCTAAGTTGGAGGAAGAACTAATTTTGAAAAGATTTTTAGATCAGGTGACATCTCTCTTTTTTTTCTTTCTTTTTATGCACTCTTTAATTGTTCTTACTCCATTGAGGACAATATCGATTAAGTTGGGGGGAGAATAAAAAAAATTTTAATTCCTCAAGTAAGTTAGTATTTAGCATTTAAGCACCTGAGTACATTTAAAAATTATGTTAAACCAAGTATTTTTTTTTAAAAAAAATTGATGTACAAATCAGAGAGTTTGTGAGATATCGAAGGATTAAGTATTAAGAAAACTCAATAAAAAGTTAAGTTTAGAACTTAAACAGTTTTTTTAAAATATTTTTAAATTTTTTTACCAGCATCAAAGAAGAGTTTACTTTTTATGGACTTGTGTAGAATAACTATATATTTCTTTATATATATTTATATAAAAAAAAATTTAAGTACTTCATGCTGAGTAATCGGGCCTCTTTGCCTAAATAAGTATTGAGTTTTGCATCAAAAGATATGAAGGGTAAAGAAGCTTTGTTGTCAAGCTAGTTTTAACTCATAGCCTATTTAATTCCAACAAGTAAGTTCGAGGGATATTCTATACCTAGTGCTCTAAAGCCATCTGGTTTGGGAGTCATTGGCTGAAAACTCGCTATATGGGTCAAACAGAAAGCTTAAGGGGTTAAGACACTGAATAGCGATACAACATTTAAAAAAAATCAATAAATGAAGGGTGGAAGTAACAATATATTTATCCATATGAAGGTTAATGATTTAGAGATAAAGGTAGGGATAATTTAGAAAAAATTCAGAAAAAGTTTTGTGTTCTTAGTTTAACTTCCATACTAACTAATATTAATACTCCAATGACATACCTCACTCATGCTCTACTGAACATCAATGGTCCTTTTTAAAATTCTTTGATGAAATTCAAAACTTTAAGTTAAACGGTACTTAATTCTAAATTCTTTCTTTATTCGAGGATGAGCAAAGTTCAAATTAGAGGGTGTGATAAGTGATATATTTTTATATTTATTGAAGATATTTTTGGTATTTTATGGTGCTAATATCTTCTAAAAAATCTAATTTCATAAATAAATTAGATTTTCTTACAAAAATAGATAATTTTAAAAAATATGAAATTAGAATATATTTATGAAAAATAGATATTGATTTAATTGAGTAATTTAAGTATCAAAATAATAAAAAATTATTAAAAAATTTAATACATATTTTTTTAAATTTTTCAGGCAAAAATCAGAACGAAAATCAAGTCAAAATACCCTAAAAAATATTAAAAATTATGTTCGATGCACGGTGGACCGACCGCGCAGTCCACGGATTCAAGGGCACAGTCCACGGGAACAGTTTTGTGGTGTTTGGCATGGCTCACAAGTGGGCAGAAGAAATTTTCACGATCCGACGGTTGATATCGCTCTTGATATGCGATCTGACGATCAAGATTACACCTTACCATATCCAATGGTGGTGGCCCACTCCCATTGCACGATCGAATGGCCCAAATTGATTTGAATCAAGATTTAACGGTTGCTGTCGATTGTCGACTGCAAACTAAGCGAAGTAGGAAATCCAGTGCGCGATCCGACAATTGAAACTCGATCTGAAGCTTGATTCGATGGTTATGGTGGTTTCCGACTATGAATAGGAAAGATCAAGCAATGATCAACGATCAGAAATCAATCCAATGATAGATCCAATGGCTGTTATCGTATCCAATCATGAGAAGGATTTAAAACACTATTTTTGGGTAGATATAGGCAGTCCAAGTGAGATCTGACAGTCAGAAATTAATATTACGGGTATTATACGTTTTCTAAGGGTTTGAGGACTCCTTTTGCTACCAGAAAAAGATAAAAAATTTATCTATAAATAGGAGGTCCGGGAATAAGAGTAGGGAGGAGAAAAAATCAGTGGAAAAGCAAGAAAAAATTAGAGAAAAAAATAAGGGAGGTTTAGGGATCCAAAAGAAAGAATGAATATGAAGCTAGAGATCTTGATGCGTAGCTAAATCCCTTCAATCTAGGAATACGATGAAGTCTGTAAATGGATTTTTATTTTTTTTTATATATTTAATTTTAATATAATAAAATTATATTTTTATTTCATATCTTTTTATTTTTCTGAGGTATTGATCTAGCCTACACGTCCTATACCCTTCACTGACGTGCCCTGATCCCTGGATACGATACGTGTCTAAGAGAAATAGATTGTGGTATGTTAGATTAAATCTTATATCTTGTAATTAAATTTAGATAGTTTATACTCTAATAGGATGAGACGTGATCTACTGATACAGTCCGTACCCGTTAGAGATAAGCTATACTGATACCCTAATCACAAAAATTAATATTGCAACATAAAAAAAAGAAGAAAATAAATCTAATTTGCATGGTAGATTCAGAATTCCTGAGTTATCTCTCTGACTTATTTTCTTTCATAAATTAATTTACATTTGTAATTGAATTCTTGCTATTTTATTCTTTCTTTAATTCTTCTATAATCAATTTTTTTTATTTTTTTTTTTAAAAAATAATCATCCTAGATTCTCGTGGAAATGATCCCAACTCACTCTATCTATATAGTTTGGGTTGGTTTTTATTCTTGACTACCTACGACAGCGATCATTGGTGTTAAGCTAAGTTCTTCCATTTGAATCTTATCCACTGGTTCTTTTTCATGAATGCATTTGGCCACACAAGGAGAGATCTCATCAATGGTGCTAGACTGAATTCTTTGGTGATGCTAGGCTATAGTTCTTCAATTTGGATCTCATCAGCTATTTCTTCTCTATGAATGTATTGCCATATAAGCTGGGTTCTCACCAGCTTTTCTGTTACTGCATAGGCCACTATTCTCTCCAGAGTTTGTTTGATGGCATTTGTTACTTTGCATTCATCACTCATCTGGCCAAATTCTTCAATTTGGATTTTATTGACTAGTTCTTTTTCATGAGTGCATTTGGCCACACAGGGCGAGCTCCCATCAGTGGTGCTAGACTGAGTTCTTCGGTGGTGCTAGGCTGAGTTCTTCGATTTGGATCTCATTAGTTGGTTCTTCTTCATGAATGTATCACCAGACAAGCTAAGCTTTTCTGTCACTACATAGGCCGCTATTCTCTCCAAAGTTTGTTTGACGGCCTTTGTCGCTTCGCATTTATCACTCATCGTCTCTTAGTGGAGTCATTAGGCCTTTCAATTCCCATCATCTTGATATTTTTAAGACATAACTCTGATGAATTTGTTGTTACTGCATTTGAGCCAGAAGCACCTTTTCTGGGCTTAACACACTTGAATGATGTCATCTGGTGTTTCTCCTAAATGGTCTTTATGCCCTGTGATCTTCAAACCATCTTGAAACCATAAGGAACTTCAATATAAATGAAACCCCTATGCTTGAATTCTTTAAATTTCTCTCTCTATGGACCCATCCTGCGAAGGTCCCTCCTCTATCTTTTGATACAAAAGGTAAATCACATAAACATCTATCTCAGAAAAAGGATTTCCATCGACCAATATGGCTCCCTTCCAAAAATTTCAGCTTTCCATCAACAGTCACTTTTGAATGGCATTACGAAGAATGATGTAGTTGTTAGTTTTTTGATAAAGTGAGCATGTTGAACTTCATTCACAGAACAAAGTAGCATATTCAAAGCTTATATATACAATAGATGCAACCATATATAGCAAAACAGTAGCGCATATAAAGTATACAGTAACAATATTAAAATAGGAACAAAACATAGAAGTTTGTTCCAAAAAATTGTTGGCCCACCTGTGATTAAAATTGATCAGGAGAAGATACCCTATAAGCATCCTCCATATGTAAATGATGCCCAAGTGAGAAACGTCGGATGCCTAGCTTTGACGGACTTGCAGAATCCATAAGCTCTAAAGTGTCTTGGACTCTGAGATACAGTTAACCCCATGACATAGTTGAAGCTTTGTGTTAAATAAAACTTGATGTTGATATGGATTTTGGAAAATTATCTTAGGAAATCCATGAAAATTGAAACTCTAGGTTTGAATCACGTGTTTCCCACTTTTGAAAGACTCTTCGGATCGCCCCCCTCCCAACCCCTTTTTTCTACCCAAAAAAAATACTCTTCAGGTTGTATGTGCAATCACAATAGAAAGCACACAAAGGAATCCACCATTCAAGTGCTTTGATGCAAAAATAAGATGCATGTGAAAGAGAATGCTCTTTAGGTGTCTCTCTCCTATTTTGAGAAATTTCAAACGTTTTCTCTTTATTGAGTAAAATTTCTGAATGAAGAATTATGAAATCCATGAAAATTGAAACTCTTAAGATCCATAGGGTCCAATCATGTGTTTCCTACTTCTAAAAGATTCTTTAGATTCTATGTACAATCATAATAGAAAGCACATAAAAAACTCTAGTATTAAAGTCCTTTGATGCAAAAATAAGATGAAAGAGAGTGTTCTTTTGGTGTCTTTCCCCTCTTTTAAGAAATTTCAAATATTTTCTCTTAAGTCTTTTTGATGTGTAAAATCTCTAAAAAAAGAATTTTGACAATATGAAGGATGGAGAAGGAAGAACTATCTAGTAGTTTCTTCTCTCGTCTAACTAATCACTTAATATTTGAATTCTTAGATGATCTGGACTAGCCCATCATGGGTAGGCCAATTAGATTCAAAACCTATCATCTCTCACTTGCATATCATAGGCTTAATAAGACCAGAAAATATCTGTACAAAAATAACTCTCAACATTCATTCAAATTCAATAACATTCACACTCGGCAAATGAGCCATGTGATCCATGGGTACACATGCACTTGGGAGCTCAATGCTATGTACTTGTTAGGAAAAAACATAGTGGCTAGTCCTCTCCAAAGAAAAATAACTATTGGAATAATTGTCCCACTATACCCCATATATATTTTATTGCGTTAGTTAAAGCACAACCAATCCCTATGCTTAACTTTCTTTTCCTCACCATGTATCCATAATTATATTTTAGCCATATCAAGGCAATATAATTTGTCAATCATGATATATATGGTAGATCTAATCAATAATGATCTTTTTTCATACTTATGCATCTTCATTTCAGACCAACTACTTTTCTAGATATATCCTATAAGGCTAGATTATTTTATCACTATTAGAAATATGTTAACATAGCAAATATAGGTCCATTGCTTTGAAAATGTAGTTGAAAGTCTTATAGGGCACTAATTAAGGTTAATTCTGAATGTTATGCCCCAGAAAGGGGCTCACATTATAAGGATGTAGGGATTATTATATTTAATCACTCACCTTCCTTATTAGTCAAACCAAGCAATGTAGTATGAATTACAGTCTATGGTAATTTCCATGAAAGAGTATATGGCCATCTACTAATCATTACTTCCATACAAATCTTGACCCAATTACAACTTCATATTGTTAGATTTGTGCCTTAAAGCCAATTGTTAGCTGATGCATTATGTAATTACAGGGCTTAAAACTTGTACTTGTAAATTTTCATTATCAATGAAGAGCTTTTACATTCCAATCATATTCATGTGTCCATAATTTATTCTAAAAATTAACAAAGATAATTTTTATATATTCTTAAAATGTTAAGAATTTGAGACATACATTAATTAGTGATTAATTTTAAATACTCCCGATCAAAGGATCGTCATGAAGAACAGTGATTAATCCATTTGAGATCGGTACATGGTTCACTTCTCTTATGGACAGATGAGTCTTGGATCTGTGGTATAGAGATACTAGGATGAAGGTACATATGGTTGTTAGAAAAAACTTGCACTGAGCGCGACCAACACGAGAACCACATGGATGTCTACTCACTTGTCAGTGATCTTCTCGATGCTGTAGTGGTGTGAGTGATCTTTTGATCTACGGTGTCATTGGCTATTCGCAGTGAGGCTACTGGGTTTGACTGTACGTTCTCTTGATCCCTAGCCATTCGGATCCTTGCTGTGTATATTGACTTCAATAGGTTCAGATTTACTGTTTGGAGTATGATGCACCTAGATAGAATCTATCGATCTTGATAGAAAGGAAAAAGTCCTATGCGATTTTGAGACTGAGTTCAGAAAGTCTTTGGCCAAAGCAAGTGTAAATACTGAAAAAGAGTTTTCACAGGATTATCAAATGAACTCGAGTTGACCAATCTAGCATATGACCGATGATGGGATCTGACGAGTTTTTCATGACCTCTATCAAGTCAGGACTCATGATAGAATGACTGAATCATATGATAACTGCACCTATGAGTTTGTATTTTTATTCTACTGTGTTGTCACTATATACTGCTAGGTATCACTGTTAAAAAATCGGATAGACAGTATGTTAGATTTCAAAACTTTGAAAACAGACAGTGAAAAATAAAATGGGTTAAACCCTTTAACCCCACATGCTAGATACCAAATCTAAACCTATCCAAGCTTAGGAGAAAGCACATATCATCAATCTAAAATTTTAAAAAATTTTATGAGATCAGATCTCATTACCTTTGCACATATAGAAATTCATCACTATTGATGATCTCGAATTCGTAGAAAGTTGAGCCACACACATGTCCGGTCTCTATAGGTATCCATCGAGATCGATCTCCAATTTTTTTTTCTCATATAAAATTCTTCTTCTCAAGAAGAACCTTGATCTTAAAGACTTTGATCAACTCCTTTGATCTTAACTGTGAGATCAACTCCTTGATCTGTAGCCTTCTTCTTCTTCTCCTTGATCCTTGATCTCTAAATCATCAGAACTTCTTCTAGGCATGTGAAAGAGAGAGCACCCAACTTTTGGACGTGGAAAGGAAGAAAATGATGAAAAGAGGCATGGAGATACAGAGAAGGAGAGTTTTGTTGATCAAAAATTCATTCTATGAAATCTTAGAGACCACCCCTTATATATAGACACTATCCTGACACATATCAGAAATCCTATCAATTTAAAAAGATAGATTCTTAATCTCATAAGAATTCTTTACCTTTTAAATCTGATTTATGTCAAATAAAATCAGATATAAATGATAATTAATCAGCCCTTTTAAGTATGTACAACAGGCATTCATAGAATACATGTCAGGTGGTTGGGGCGCCAACTCTTGGCACCCCACAAAGGGATCTCTAGCCAAAAGAGATGGGGCATGGATCCCACTCTCTCTCCTCCATGCCATGACATATAAGAGAGGGTGGGCCCCTCTTGGATATGGCGCTCAATAATTTTCAAAAAGAAAAAGATGCACCTCATATTCTTCCATCTATTCTACATGCATACTTAGAGATAATTAGGAGATAAAGAAGAGATAATGTTAGGATAATTATGCCAACTAATTGACTTAATCAAATCTTTTTGAGCTTACAATTAAGAGCTCAATTAAACTCAAATAAATTTAGATTAGGTTCAAGGCTATGGACTTGATCAAATTAAAGTCTCGAGAAGAATTAGGTTTAACCGTGTGCTAGTATGGTTCTCATAAACCTAATAGGATTTCAATAAATCCTAATTCAATATCACAATATCATCGAAATTCTTTTTGATGGATTGAAATATTTTTTATTCTACCCTTCAAGGGCCATCGATCATCAAGATCATGCTCGATGAGTCTCACAATCCATCAGTGACACCTAGCAATATATAGTGACAACCTAGTAGAATAAAAGTACAAACTTCTAGGTGTAGTTATCCTATGATTCAGTCCTTCTATCATGAGTCCCGACTTGATGGAGGTCATGGAGAGCTCATTAGATCCCATCGTCAGTCATATGCTAGATTGGCTCAACTCAAGTTTATTTATGAATCTCGTGAAAATTTTTTTTCAGTATTCACACTTGCTCTGGCCAAAAACTTTCTGAACTCAGTCTCACAAATCACATAGAACTTCTTCTTTTCTATCAAGATCGATAGGTCCCATCAGGGTGCATCTTACTCCACACAGAGAACCTGAACCTACTGAAGCCAATATATACAGCAAGGATCCAAATGGCTAGGGATCAAGAAAATATATAGTCAAACCCAATAGCCTTACTATGAATAACCAATGACACCACAGGTTAAAAGACCACTCACACCACTACATCATCGAGAAGACCACTGATGAGTGAGTAGACATCTATGTGGTTCTCATGTTGGTCACGCTCAGTGTAAGTTATTCTCTAACAACCACCTGCACTTTCACCTCAGTGTCTCTATACCACAGACTCAAGACTTATCTGCCCACAAGAGAAGTAAACCATGCACTAATCTCAAATGGATTGATTACTATCCTCCGTGATGATTCTTTAATCGAAAGTATTTAAAAATTAATTACTAATTAATGTATCTTAAATTTTTAACTCTTTAAGAATATACAAAAATCATCATTGTTAATTTTTAAAAAAAATTATGGACACATAAACATGATTGGAATGAAAAAACTCTTTATTGATAACAAAAAGATTACAAGTATAGACCCTCAAATTACATAATGTGTTAGCCAACAATTGGCTTCTAGGGCATAAATTCAATAGTCACTGGTAGATTGTGAGACTCATCGGACATCATCTTGATGATCGATGGCTCTCGAAGGATAGAATTAAAAATATTTCAATCCATCGAAAAGAGTTTCAATGACATTATGATGGAGATCACAATATATCTCACTATCAGATAGAATAGAATCTATGGGGCTACACATTAAGAGATTTAATCTCAAATTTGCCAATTAGACTTATGAAGTTCTAATTGGATTAGGATTTATTAAATTCTATTAGGTTTATGAGAACCATACTAGCACATGGTTAAACCTAATTCTTCTCAGAACTTCGATTTGATCAAGTCCATAGCCTTGAATCTAACCTAAATCTATTTGAATTTAATTGAGCTCTTAATTGTAAGTCCAAGAAGATTTGATTAAGCCAATTAGTTGACATAATTATCCTAACATTATGTCTTCATTATCTCCTAATTATCTCTAAGCAGTGTGTGGAATAAAAGGGAAGAATGGGTGGTGCCTTCCTTCTATTTTGATAGGAAATAGGGTGCCAAATCTCAGAATATTGCAAGAGGGGCCCACCCCTCTTATGTGGTAGGATGTGGAAGAGAGAGAGAGAGGGGCCATGCCCCCTCTCTTGATCAAAATTCTAATGTGGGGCGCCAACTCTACCTGACTTACATTCCATGGGGCACCTCTTATACCTACCTAAAGGGGCTGATTATTTATCAATTATATTTTATTTATTGAAAATAAATTAGATTAAAAAGATAGAAGATTCTTATGAGATAAGAATGTATCTTTTTAAGATAATTGGATTCCTCTTTTGAGTCAGGGTAGTGCCTATATAAAAAGAATGTCTCTAGAGTTTCTTGATGATAGAATTTTATGAAACCAGAAACCTCTCTCCCTTCTCCACACCTTCCCTCCTTCTCTTCTCTTCCATGCCCAAAGGTTGGGTGTCCCATATTTTCATATGCCAAGAGTAGAGGTGATTTGTCTTCTACAGCGAAGAACAAGGAGAAGAAGAAGAAGGCTACAGATCAAGGAGTTGATCTCGTAATCTAGATCAAGGAGTTGATCTGAGTTCTAAGGCTGAGATTCTACTTGGAGAAAAAGAATCAAATACAAGAAGATCAGTTCAAGATTGATCTCAGTGGATATTCATAGAGGTCGGACATATATGCGGCTTGAACATCTACGAATTCGTGATCATCAATGGCAGTGAATATCTATCCATGCTAAGGTATCGAGATGTGATATCATACTTATTTTAAATTCTAGATTATATATTTATTTTTTTTCTGGACTTGGGTAGGATTAGATTTGATCTTAAGCATGTGGGGTTAAAGGATTTAACTTGTTTGTTTTTCGTTGCGTTCAAAAATATTTTAAAATATACACATGCTGCCTATTCAATTTTTTAACAGTGATATCAGAGTCACAGATTTTTAAAAATACATATGATCTAATTTTTCTATTAGATCTGAAAGTTTTAATGATTTAAAATCAATCTTGTGCTGATATAAGGTTATCTTGGTATAGGATTTATCTCCTATATTGCAAAGGTTGTCCTAGCACAAGATTGATTGACTTTGAAAATTATTTTCAAAGTAATTAAATCAATCTTTTAGATCTAAAAATTAGTATATGTGATTTAATTTTAAGTTTAGATCTGAAATTAAATGGTTAAATGTTTACATCAAACTGATATAAAGTTATCCTAATATAGGATTATTCTCTATATTGTAAAGGTTATCCTAGTATGATGTGAATCAATTTTTAAAAAAAATATCTTTGAATATTTTAATCATTATTTTATATCTGATTTATATATATTTGATATATGTAAATTTAGTTTTAGATCTGAAACTTGATGTATATGTGATGCATATTGAATTTAAATCTAAAACTATATATATTTGATATATGATATTAGGTTTAGATCTGAAATAATTTCAAGATCATAAGCCACTAATTACATGCAATGAAATATAATCTAAAAATTATTTTTAGATCTAAAATTATGTTGTTTCATATGGGTATGAGTTGAACAAATTAGACCTGAGTGATCAAACTACAATTAGGGTCTAAGTGATTAAATCAAGCTAGAACCCATTGTCAATTTTGAGCAGTTGATTGAACCTAATCGATGGATGATTAAGATTAGATCAAAAGGCTTTAAAGTCAAGTTTAGTTGTAGTTGGTCACATCGATTCATATTTTGATGTGAGTTGATTGACTCGAGATTGAATTTAGCTCAGTGATTTGGGCCCATTTTAATAGGTTAACCTAATCGATTCTAATCAACCAATTTAGTGTCTAAGGTAAGTATTTAAATAATAGTTATATAATTGGTTCCGTTATCTGACTTGGCCAATTTTGATGGGTGTCTAAGGAAAGCAATGGGAGGACCCCCACACATCTTAACTTATGTGGCCATCTAGGGAGATTCAGATTCATGTTAGGTTACTTGTTGACTCGAGTTCACTCATGCCAACTAGGCTGGTTAGACATGTTGATGTGCTAACCTAAATTTAATCAGTCGGATATCAGATCTGCTGATTTAAAAGTAAGTCTAGAGGTCTTCCATCATTGTAGAGATGCGAATGCCTTCCTGATATTGATCATTCTCGATTGGTTACAGTAGTTCGGTTGCATCAGAAAGATACAACCACTCTATTGACATTTGATGTCCCGAGATAGAGATGGGGTTGGATCCAATAACTGTTAGGTGAGGATCTCAATGAGGGCTTTGCGCCTGCTGGTGAATGATGGATCAGATTTAACTAAGAAATATGTCAATAACTATTAGATGAGGCCACAGAACTTAGAGATCAAACCTACTGCATCTTGCTTAGTGAAGCAATGAACAAAATATTATCCACTCATTGGTCTGTACTCACTAATAACTGTTAGATGAGGTATATATATAATTAATGAGACCGTAGTACCCCCTTGAAATTGATCACATATAGATTTTTGTTTCTCCACCCAAGGAGTGTGGGAGATTCGAAAAAATAGTGAGAGCCTTTATTTTTTTTTAAAGTCTCTAGAACAAACAATCTTATAAGTATAAATATCTAACTAGAAACTATTTTCTCTGCAGATAATCATGTCGAGTACCAATCCCTTAGCCCGAATCCTCAATACCAATAGATTGATCGGCACCAATTATAAAGACTAGCTCTGAAATCTGAGAATTATTCTTAGCTTCAAAAAACTCACCCATGTCCTAGATCAGGAAGTGCCTGTGTTACCTGCTCATCCATCCCTTGATCAACGAGCTGCACTTGAGAAGTGGATGGATGAAGATAACAAGGCAAAGTGTTACATCTTAGCGTCCATGTCCAATGATCTTTAGCAACAGCATGAAGACATAAAAACTGCCAGAGAGATGCTGACTCACCTACAAGAGTTGTATGGTAAGCAGAGTCACATAGCTCGCTTTGAGGTCTCTGAAGACTTTTCAGAGCAAAGATGC
>NC_025993.2:127588576-127635631 GCF_000442705.2 Elaeis guineensis
CATTAAAACTTTCAGATCTAATAGAAAAATTAGATCATATGTATTTTTAAAAATCTGTGACTCTGATATCACTGTTAAAAAATTGAATAGGCAGCATGTGTATATTTTAAAATATTTTTGAACGCAACGAAAAACACAACAAGTTAAATCCTTTAACCCCACATGCTTAAGATCAAATCTAATCCTACCCAAGTCCAGAAAAAAAATAAATATATAATCTAGAATTTAAAATAAGTATGATATCACATCTCGATACCTTAGCATGGATAGATATTCACTGCCATTGATGATCACGAATTCGTAGATGTTCAAGCCGCATATATGTCCGACCTCTATGAATATCCACTGAGATCAATCTTGAACTGATCTTCTTGTATTTGATTCTTTTTCTCCAAGTAGAATCTCAGCCTTAGAACTCAGATCAACTCCTTGATCTAGATTACGAGATCAACTCCTTGATCTGTAGCCTTCTTCTTCTTCTCCTTGTTCTTCGCTGTAGAAGACAAATCACCTCTACTCTTGGCATATGAAAATATGGGACACCCAACCTTTGGGCATGGAAGAGAAGAGAAGGAGGGAAGGTGTGGAGAAGGGAGAGAGGTTTCTGGTTTCATAAAATTCTATCATCAAGAAACTCTAGAGACATTCTTTTTATATAGGCACTACCTGACTCAAAAGAGGAATCCAATTATCTTAAAAAGATACATTCTTATCTCATAAGAATCTTCTATCTTTTTAATCTAATTTATTTTCAATAAATAAAATATAATTGATAAATAATCAGCCCCTTTAGGTAGGTATAAGAGGTGCCCCATGGAATGTAAGTCAGGTAGAGTTGGCGCCCCACATTAGAATTTTGATCAAGAGAGGGGGCATGGCCCCTCTCTCTCTCTCTTCCACATCCTACACATAAGAGGGTGGGCCCCTCTTGCAATATTCTGAGATTTGGCACCCTATTTCCTATCAAAATAGAAGGAAGGCACCACCCATTCTTCTTTTATTCCACACTGCTTAGAGATAATTAGGAGATAATGAAGACATAATGTTAGGATAATTATGTCAACTAATTGGCTTAATCAATCTTCTTGGACTTACAATTAAGAGCTCAATTAAATTCAAATAGATTTAGGTTAGATTCAAGGCTATGGACTTGATCAAATCGAAGTTCTGAGAAGAATTAGGTTTAACCATGTGCTAGTATGGTTCTCATAAACCTAATAGAATTTTAATAAATCCTAATCCAATTAGAACTTCATAAGTCTAATTGGCAAATTTGAGATTAAATCTCTTAATGTGTAGCCCCATAGATTCTATTCTATCTGATAGTGAGATATATTGTGATCTCCATCATAATGTCATTGAAACTCTTTTCGATGGATTGAAATATTTTTAATTCTATCCTTCGAGAGCCATCGATCATCAAGATGATGTCCGATGAGTCTCACAATCTACCAGTGACTATTGAATTTATGCCCTAGAAGCCAATTGTTGGCTAACACATTATGTAATTTGAGGGTCTATACTTGTAATCTTTTTGTTATCAATAAAGAGTTTTTTCATTCCAATCATGTTTATGTGTCCATAATTTTTTTTAAAAATTAACAATGATGATTTTTGTATATTCTTAAAGAGTTAAAAATTTAAGATACATTAATTAGTAATTAATTTTTAAATACTTTCGATTAAAGAATCATCACGGAGGATAGTAATCAATCCATTTGAGATTAGTGCATGGTTTTACTTCTCTTGTGGGCAGATAAGTCTTGAGTCTGTGGTATAGAGACACTGAGGTGAAAGTGCAGGTGGTTGTTAGAGAATAACTTACACTGAGCGTGACCAACATGAGAACCACATAGATGTCTACTCACTCATCAGTGGTCTTCTCGATGATGTAGTGGTGTGAGTGGTCTTTTAACCTGTGGTGTCATTGGTTATTCATAGTAAGGCTATTGGGTTTGACTATATATTTTCTTGATCCCTAGCCATTTGGATCCTTGCTGTATATATTGGCTTCAGTAGGTTCAGGTTCTCTGTGTGGAGTAAGATGCACCCTGATGGGACCTATCGATCTTGATAGAAAAGAAGAAGTTCTATGTGATTTGTGAGACTGAGTTCAGAAAGTTTTTTGGCCAGAGCAAGTGTGAATACTGAAAAAAAAATTTTCACGAGATTCATAAATAAACTTGAGTTGAGCCAATCTAGCATATGACTGACGATGGGATCTAATGAGCTCTCCATGACCTCCATCAAGTCGGGACTCATGATAGAAGGACTGAATCATAGGATAACTACACCTAGAAGTTTGTACTTTTATTCTACTAGGTTGTCACTATATATTGCTAGGTGTCACTGATGGATTGTGAGACTCATCGAGCATGATCTTGATGATCGATGGCCCTTGAAGGGTAGAATAAAAAATATTTCAATCCATCAAAAAGAATTTCGATGATATTGTGATATTGAATTAGGATTTATTGAAATCCTATTAGGTTTATGAGAACCATACTAGCACACGGTTAAACCTAATTCTTCTCGAGACTTTAATTTGATCAAGTCCATAGCCTTGAACCTAATCTAAATTTATTTGAGTTTAATTGAGCTCTTAATTGTAAGCTCAAAAAGATTTGATTAAGTCAATTAGTTGGCATAATTATCCTAACATTATCTCTTCTTTATCTCCTAATTATCTCTAAGTATGCATGTAGAATAGATGGAAGAATATGAGGTGCATCTTTTTTCTTTTTGAAAATTATTGAGCGCCATATCCAAGAGGGGCCCACCCTCTCTTATATGTCATGGCATGGAGGAGAGAGAGTGGGATCCATGCCCCATCTCTTTTGGCTAGAGATCCCTTTGTGGGGTGCCAAGAGTTGGCGCCCCAACCACCTGACATGTATTCTATGAATGCCTGTTGTACATACTTAAAAGGGCTGATTAATTATCATTTATATCTGATTTTATTTGACATAAATCAGATTTAAAAGGTAAAATTCTTATGAGATTAAGAATCTATCTTTTTAAATTGATAGGATTTCTGATATGTGTCAGGATAGTGTCTATATATAAGGGGTGGTCTCTAAGATTTCATAGAATGAATTTTTGATCAACAAAACTCTCCTTCTCTGTATCTCCATGCCTCTTTTCATCATTTTCTTCCTTTCCACGTCCAAAAGTTGGGTGCTCTCTCTTTCACATGCCTAGAAGAAGTTCTGATGATTTAGAGATCAAGGATCAAGGAGAAGAAGAAGAAGGCTACAGATCAAGGAGTTGATCTCACAGTTAAGATCAAAGGAGTTGATCAAAGTCTTTAAGATCAAGGTTCTTCTTGAGAAGAAGAATTTTATATGAGAAAAAAAATTGGAGATCGATCTCGATGGATACCTATAGAGACCGGACATGTGTGTGGCTCAACTTTCTACGAATTCGAGATCATCAATAGTGATGAATTTCTATATGTGCAAAGGTAATGAGATCTGATCTCATAAAATTTTTTTAAAATTTTAGATTGATGATATGTGCTTTCTCCTAAGCTTGGATAGGTTTAGATTTGGTATCTAGCATGTGGGGTTAAAGGGTTTAACCCATTTTATTTTTCACTGTCTGTTTTCAAAGTTTTGAAATCTACACATACTGTCTATCCGATTTTTTAACAGTGATACCTAGCAGTATATAGTGACAACACAGTAGAATAAAAATACAAACTCATAGGTGCAGTTATCATATGATTCAGTCATTCTATCATGAGTCCTGACTTGATAGAGGTCATGAAAAACTCGTCAGATCCATCATCGGTCATATGCTAGATTGGGTCAACTCGAGTTCATTTGATAATCCTGTGAAAACTCTTTTTCAGTATTTACACTTGCTTTGGCCAAAGACTTTCTGAACTCAGTCTCATAAATCGCATAGGACTTTTTCCTTTCTATCAAGATCGATAGATTCTATCTAGGTGCATCATACTCCAAACAGTAAATCTGAACCTATTGAAGTCAATATACACAGCAAGGATCCGAATGGCTAGGGATCAAGAGAACGTACAGTCAAACCCAGTAGCCTCACTGCGAATAGCCAATGACACCGTAGATCAAAAGATCACTCACACCACTACAGCATCGAGAAGATCACTGACAAGTGAGTAGACATCCATGTGGTTCTCGTGTTGGTCGCGCTCAGTGCAAGTTATTTTCTAACAACCATCTGTACCTTCATCCTAGTATCTCTATACACAGATCCAAGACTCATCTGTCCATAAGAGAAGTGAACCATGTACCGATCTCAAATGGATTAATCACTGTTCTTCATGACGATCTTTGATCGGGGAGTATTTAGAAATTAATCACTAATTAATGTATGTCTCAAATTCTTAACATTTTAAGAATATATAAAATTATCTTTGTTAATTTTTAGAATAAATTATGGACACATGAATATGATTGGAATGTAAAAGCTCTTCATTGATAATGAAAATTTACAAGTACAAGTTTTAAGCCCTGTAATTACATAATGCATCAGCTAACAATTGGCTTTTAAGGCACAAATCTAACATATGAAGTTGTAATTGGGTCAAGATTTGTATGGAAGTAATGATTAGTAGATGGCCATATACTCTTTCATGGAAATTACCATAGACTGTAATTCATACTACACTTGCTTGGTTTGACTAATAAGGAAGGTGAGTGATTAAATATAATAATCCCTACATCCTTATAATGTGAGCCCTTTCTGGGGCATAACATTCAGAATTAACTTAATTAGTGCCCTATAAGACTTTCAACTTCATTTTCAAAGCAATGGACCTATATTTGCTATGTTAACATATTTCTAATAGTGATAAAATAATCTAGCCTTATAGGATATATCTAGAAAAGTAGTTGGTCTGAAATGAAGATGCATAAGTATGAAAAAAGATCATTATTGATTAGATCTACCATATATATCATCGATTGACAAATTATATTGCCTTGATATGGCTAAAATATAATTATGGATACATGGTGAGGAAAAGAAAGTTAAGCATAGGGATTGGTTGTGCTTTAACTAACGCAATAAAATATATATGGGGTATAGTGGGACAATTATTCCAATAGTTATTTTTCTTTGGAGAGGACTAGCCACTATGTTTTTTCCTAACAAGTACATAGCATTGAGCTCCCCAAGTGCATGTGTACCCATGGATCACATGGCTCATTTGCCGAGTGTGAATGTTATTGAATTTGAATGAATGTTGAGAGTTATTTTTGTACAGATATTTTCTGGTCTTATTAAGCCTATGATATGCAAGTGAGAGATGAATAGGTTTTGAATCTAATTGGCCTACCCATGATGGGCTAGTCCAGATCATCTAAGAATTCAAATATTAGAGTGATTAGTTAGACGAGAGAAGAAACTACTAGATAGTTCTTCCTTCTCCATCCTTCATATTGTCAAAATTCTTTTTTTAGAGATTTTAACACATCAAAAAGACTTAAGAGAAAATATTTGAAATTTCTTAAAAGAGGGGAAAGACACCAAAAGAACACTCTCTTTCATCTTATTTTTGCATCAAAGGACTTTAATACTGGAGTTTTTTATGTGCTTCTATTATGATTGTACATAGAATCTAAAGAATCTTTTAGAAGTAGGAAACACATGATTGGACCCTATGGATCTTAAGAGTTTCAATTTTCATGGATTTCATAATTCTTCATTCAGAAATTTTACTCAATAAAGAGAAAACGTTTGAAATTTCTCAAAATAGGAGAGAGACACCTAAAGAGCATTCTCTTTCACATGCATCTTATTTTTGCATCAAAGCACTTGAATGGTGGATTCCTTTGTGTGCTTTCTATTGTGATTGCACATACAACCTGAAGAGTATTTTTTTTGGGTAGAAAAAGGGGTTGGGAGGGGGGCGATCCGAAGAGTCTTTCAAAAGTGGGAAACAGTGATTCAAACCTATAGATAAGAGTTTCAATTTTCATGGATTTCCTAAGATAATTTTCCAAAATCCATATCAACATCAAGTTTTATTTAACACAAAGCTTCAACTATGTCATGGGGTTAACTGTATCTCAGAGTCCAAGACACTTTAGAGCTTATGGATTCTGCAAGTCCGTCAAAGCTAGGCATCCGACGTTTTCTCACTTGGGCATCATTTACATATGGAGGATGCTTATAGGGTATCTTCTCCTGATCAATTTTAATCACAGGTGGGCCAACAATTTTTTGGAACAAACTTCTATGTTTTGTTCCTATTTTAATATTGTTACTGTATACTTTATATGCGCTACTGTTTTGCTATATATGGTTGCATCTATTGTATATATAAGCTTTGAATATGCTACTTTGTTCTGTGAATGAAGTTCAACATGCTCACTTTATCAAAAAAACTAACAACTACATCATTCTTCGTAATGCCATTCAAAAGGTGACTGTTGATGGAAAGCTGAAATTTTTGGAAGGGAGCCATATTGGTCGATGGAAATCCTTTTTCTGAGATAGATGTTTATGTGATTTACCTTTTGTATCAAAAGATAGAGGAGGGACCTTCGCAGGATGGGTCCATAGAGAGAGAAATTTAAAGAATTCAAGCATAGGGGTTTCATTTATATTGAAGTTCCTTATGGTTTCAAGATGGTTTGAAGATCACAGGGCATAAAGACCATTTAGGAGAAACACCAGATGACATCATTCAAGTGTGTTAAGCCCAGAAAAGGTGCTTCTGGCTCAAATGCAGTAACAACAAATTCATCAGAGTTATGTCTTAAAAATATCAAGATGATGGGAATTGAAAGGCCTAATGACTCCACTAGGAGACGATGAGTGATAAATGCGAAGCGACAAAGGCCGTCAAACAAACTTTGGAGAGAATAGCGGCCTATGTAGTGACAGAAAAGCTTAGCTTGTCTGGTGATACATTCATGAAGAAGAACCAACTAATGAGATCCAAATCGAAGAACTCAGCCTAGCACCACCAAAGAACTCAGTCTAGCACCACTGATGGGAGCTCGCCCTGTGTGGCCAAATGCACTCATGAAAAAGAACTAGTCAATAAAATCCAAATTGAAGAATTTGGCCAGATGAGTGATGAATGCAAAGTAACAAATGCCATCAAACAAACTCTGGAGAGAATAGTGGCCTATGCAGTAACAGAAAAGCTGGTGAGAACCCAGCTTATATGGCAATACATTCATAGAGAAGAAATAGCTGATGAGATCCAAATTGAAGAACTATAGCCTAGCATCACCAAAGAATTCAGTCTAGCACCATTGATGAGATCTCTCCTTGTGTGGCCAATGCATTCATGAAAAAGAACCAGTGGATAAGATTCAAATGGAAGAACTTAGCTTAACACCAATGACGCTGTCGTAGGTAGTCAAGAATAAAAACCAACCCAAACTATATAGATAGAGTGAGTTGGGATCATTTCCACGAGAATCTAGGATGATTATTTTTAAAAAAAAAAATAAAAAAATTGATTTTAGAAGAATTAAAGAAGAATAAAATAGCAAGAATTCAATTACAAATGTAAATTAATTTATGAAAGAAAATAAGTCAGAGAGATAACTCAGGAATTCTGAATCTACCATGCAAATTAGATTTATTTTCTTCTTTTTTTTATGTTGCAATATTAATTTTTGTGATTAGGGTATCAGTATAGCTTATCTCTAACGGATACGGACTGTATCAGTAGATCACGTTTCATCCTATAGAGTATAAACTATCTAAATTTAATTACAAGATATAAGATTTAATCTAACATACCACAATCTATTTCTCTTAGACACGTATCGTATCCAGGGATCAGGGCACGTCAGTGAAGGGTATAGGACGTGTAGGCTAGATCAATACCTCAGAAAAATAAAAGATATGAAATAAAAATATAATTTTATTATATTAAAATTAAATATATAAAAAAAATAAAAATCCATTTACAGACTTCATCGTATTCCTAGATTGAAGGGATTTAGCTACGCATCAAGATCTCTAGCTTCATATTCATTCTTTCTTTTGGATCCCTAAACCTCCCTTATTTTTTTCTCTAATTTTTTCTTGCTTTCCACTGATTTTTCTCCTCCCTACTCTTATTCCCGGACCTCCTATTTATAGATAAATTTTTTATCTTTTTCTGGTAGCAAAAGGAGTCCTCAAACCCTTAAAAAACATATAATACCCATAATATTAATTTCTGACTGTCAGATCTCACTTGGACCGCCTAGATCTACCCAAAAATAGTGTTTTAAATCCTTCTCATGATTGGATACGATAACAGCCATTGGATCTATCATTGGATTGATTTCTGATCGTTGATCATTGCTTGATCTTTCCTATTCATAGTCGAAAACCACCATAACCATCGAATCAAGCTTCAGATCGAGTTTCAATTGTCGGATCGCGCACTGGATTTCCTACTTCGCTTAGTTTTCAGTCGACAATCGACAGCAACCGTTAAATCTTGATTCAAATCAATTTGGGCCATTCGATCGTGCAATGGGAGTGGGCCACCACCATTGGATATGGTAAGGTGTAATCTTGATCGTCAGATCGCATATCAAGAGCGATATCAACCGTCGGATCGTGAAAATTTCTTCTGCCCACTTGTGAGCCACGCCAAACACCACAAAACTGTTCCCGTGGACTGTGCCCTTGAATCCGTGGACTGCGCGGTCGTCCCACCGTGCATCGAACATAATTTTTAATATTTTTTAGGGTATTTTGACTTGATTTTCGTTCTGATTTTTGCCTGAAAAATTAAAAAATATGTATTAAATTTTTTAATAATTTTTTATTATTTTGATACTTAAATTACTCAATTAAATCAATATCTATTTTTCATAATATATTCTAATTTCATATTTTTTAAAATTATCTATTTTTGCAAGAAAATCTAATTTATTTATGAAATTAGATTTTTTAGAAGATATTAGCACCATAAAATACCAAAATATCTTCAATAAATATAAAAATATATCACTTATCACACCCTCTAATTTAAACTTGCTCATCCTCGAATAAAGAAAGAATTTAGAATTAAGTACCGTTTAACTTAAAGTTTTGAATTTCATCAAAGAATTTTAAAAAGGACCATTGATGTTCAGTAGAGCATGAGTGAGGTATGTCATTGGAGTATTATATTAGTTAGTATAGAAGTTAAACTAAGAACACAAAATTTTTTCTGAATTTTTTCTAAATTATCCCTACCTTTATCTCTAAATCATTAACTTCATATGGATAAATATATTGTTACTTCCACCCTTCATTTATTGATTTTTTTTAAATGTTGTATCGCTATTCAGTGTCTTAACCCCTTAAGCTTTCTGTTTGACCATATAGCGAGTTTTCAGCCATGACTCCCGAACCAGATGGCTTTAGAGCACTAGGTATAGAATATCCTCGACTTACTTGTTGGAATTAAATAGGCTATGAGTTAAAACTAGCTTGACAACAAGCTTCTTTACCCTTCATATCTTTTGATGCAAAACTCAATACTTATTTAGGCAAAGAGGCCCGATTACTCAGCATGAAGTACTTAAATTTTTTTTTTATATAAATATATATAAAGAAATATATAGTTATTCTACACAGTCCATAAAAGTAAACTCTTCTTTGATGCTGGTAAAAAATTTAAAAATATTTTAAAAAAACTGTTTAAGTTCTAAACTTAACTTTTTATTGAGTTTTCTTAATACTTAATCCTTCGATATCTCACAAACTCTCTGATTTGTACATCAATTTTTTTTAAAAAAAAATACTTGGTTTAACATAATTTTTAAATGTACTCAGGTGCTTAAATGCTAAATACTAATTACTTGAGGAATTAAAATTTTTTTTTATTCTCCCCCCAACTTAATCGATATTGTCCTCAATGGAGTAAGAACAATTAAAGAGTGCATAAAAGAAAGAAAAAAAAGAGAGATGTCACTGATTAAAAATCTTTTCAAAATTAGTTCTTCCTCCAACTTAGCCAATATTATCTTCAAATTTCTACAAAAGATACTAAGCAAGACTCGATTAATCTAACAAAAATAAAAATAAAAAATAAAAGCTAAAGTAAAACTGGGTTACCTTCCAAAGTATTAAGTTTATCATTTTCAGTCAGATCATATTTATTAATAGATGCTTCTACACAGAGCGGTCTATTATTCCTAAAAATGAAGATCAGTTTAAAATAAAGTAAGAAAATTTGGGTTGCCTCTCAAAAAATATTAAGTTTCGAGTCTTCTGTCGGACCATACTAATTCTACCTCACTTACCCCATATCAAATATTGGATTGACAATTCAAGTGGGAAAAGTGGATGAGGTGAATCAAGCAGGGTATTAACCTCCTGGACTTGAATTTTTTCAATTGGTTCATTCAGAAAATTCATCCTTATAAGTGGTTCGACAAGTGGTTGCCATTGTGGTGAATTCTCTGATCACTAGATGGAGCTATTTTAAATTTTTGATCTGACCAAAGATTACAGTCAAAATATTTTTTTCCTAGGTCAACGGACTCATAGATCTCATCGTGGATCAGGTTTTACATCAACGAGTTGGTCCTTTTTATTTTCAAGATTGAAATATTAAGATTAATAGTCATGTTTCCAAATGAGAGCTTCATGAGTCCATTGCGGTAATTGATTAAGCATTGGTAGTTGCTAAGAATGATCTTCCTAAGATTATTGAGATGTGGCTTTTTGGATTAATCACTGGTTCAGTCTCGAAGATTATAAAATCCACAGGTTAAATAAAATTACTGACCTTGATTAACACATCTTCCATAACTCCTTTGGGGACCCTCACTAATCAATCTGCCAATTGCAATATAATTTCTATAGGCTTTAATTCTTCTATCCCTATTTTTCATAGACCGAATAAGGTAGATATTCACATTAGTCCTAAGCTAATAAGGCCTGTCAATGATGATTTTTTCAATGACATAAGAGATTGTAGAAAACCCTGGATCTTTATACTTACAGGCATGTGGCTCGACAATATGAGCTCACACTGGTTGTCAAGAAGACTTTTTGAGACATTGATGGTCTTCTTCTTTGTGCATAGATCTTTGAGAAATTTGACGTATGTGGAAACTTGTTGGATCATGTCTAATAGAGGGATATTTACTTTCACTTATTTAAACATCTTAAGATTTGATCCATATGGACTGAGTGTCTGTTGGACCTAAGTCTATTTGAAAAAAGAGCTACAGAATTGGTGGGTGATATCTTAAATTGCTTAAATCTAGGTGGATTCTATAAGTAGCTTGGGTGGTTTGTTAATCTTTGTTGGCTCTTTAGACTTACTTGGTCCTTAGATCGATCTGATCGATCATTTATTGATGAGGTGGTTTTAGACATGGATCATCTTGATCTTCGGATGTACCGACATGGGTTGTCTACTTGTTTTTCAGACCTTAAGGTGTGAATTGCATTTAATTGATTGATCTAGGCTCCTTGTTGTGGTCTTGATTATTCTGAGTTCTAGGATTAGCCTCGGGTTGACTCGGCAGTTTATCTTTTTTCTTTTTCATTCACACCCATAGATAATTGACTAATTGCATCTTTAAACGGATATAGCCTGGGTGTTGGAAGTTAAAAAGCTGGCCCATGATCAGTATGAAGTTATTTAGTGTAGTGTTGGCATTAGCAGTCGATTTCACTAGGATTTTTAGACTTTTTTCTAGCGAGTTCAGCCTTTGATCATTACCAAAAACTTGATGGGTTATTTGATGATTGAGTGGATTTGGGGTTGGGCTGAGCGAAGGCAGGTCTACTTGAGTTTGACCTTTGTAACCAAAAAAATTGAGATGATTCCTCCATTCTGAATTGTACGTTGGTGCGTAGGGGTCATTTGTGAGTGTTTAATAGGCTGCGCTCATCTGTGCTACTTTATTCTTGGTTGAACCCATTAAGAAAGGACATCCTTTCATTGTGTGGTCTGTGGCATTACACCCATTGCAAATAGATGTTGCAATTTGGTTCACTTGGGTGTATTTTTTGAGTACTAGGACCTCTATCCTACGGATCAAAGATGTGAATTTAGCCTCTTCAGCTAGGGAAGGTTGAACTTGATATACACCCTCTCTTGAAGATGTGAGTCTATCAGGTTTTTTAGTAATCTTTCATTGTAGGCTCTTTTCTGCTAGGTCCTCTAGAAATTGTCAGGCTTCTATAGGCTCTTTATTCATGAATTGACCTTGACACATTGATTCTAACATGGTTCTAGAGTTTGGATCTAGTCCTTCATAAATAATTTGGTACAGCCTCTAAGTTTCTATTTCATGGTGTGGACATTGACTCAAAAGGTTCTTAAAATGATCAAAGTGAAGGAAAAATCGCTTTTTTCTTGTAGGATCTTCAGATCTAATGAGATCTGGGAGAATATTTTAAAAAAAAATTATCTTATTTTTAGATCTAAGATCTATTAGATCTGATTCTTATTATCTGATATTAATCTAAAATTAAATCTAAAACTTGAGGAATAGAGAAATACCTCTAGGGTAACTAGATTACCCTGTAGATGATCGCAGCAATGCCCGAGGTTCAAAATAGCCACGCAGTCGTCTGGCCTCTACGTATCCACTCAAGTAGGATCTGGATCATCTTCTCCTCTGAATCTTTGCTCCAAAAATCAGATCTGGATCTGATCTGAAGATCTTCAAAAGATCTTCTGAAGCTGGAGCAGCAGCTTCTCGATAAATCCTGCAGCCTTCTATCAGGGCCACCACGCCTTGGACAAGCACCAGATGGATGCCCAACTCTTGGATGAAGAGGGAGAGAGAAGAAGAGGGGATAGAGAAGTGGAGGGATTCAGCTTTTGCTGGTATTGAGCAGATTCTAAACCCTAGGCGCAGACAGGGTTTAAATAGACCCTGTTGCGCCATGCAGTGCCACATCATTCGACCAATCAAAAAATTTAATTAATTTGAAAAATTTTAATTGGTGGAGTGATATCATCTGATCATATCAGATAAGAATCCCACCAAACCCTCCTACTGTTGGTGCCAACACTGGATAAACACAGTGAGATTGGCGCCCAACAGTTTGAGTCGATCAAGGCATAGAGTCCTCATCTCATGGGACTCTATCCTTATCCACTTGGGGTGCACCCATATCTGATTATGGCACCCACTTTGAGGGTAATTTAGCAGGTGGACACTCCAAAAAAAATCTCCAATGACCTCTTGCCAAGTGCCTTCAGTCAAGATCCATGGTCAATATTTGACCGATGTCCTAAAACGAAAATGGCAGGTGACAGGAATTAGCAGGTGTTGTCTTAAATTCATCTCATAAATTAAGACAAGACTTTTTTGAGCTGGACTGGCTCCATCAACTGAGAGAAACCTTCTCAAGGTTCTCTGGGTGAGTCAAATCACATTTGGCTCAGTCGAGATGAAAAGATTACACAGAGGAGAAAGTTAGGCTCAATCATGTGCTAGCACGATTTTCTTGAACCTAATTGGATCTAATCTAAATCAATCGAACTGGGCTAGCTCAATTGATGACATCCAGACCCTAACTCTTTTTGTGTGACCCATTAGGTCATTTCGTATGGTAATGAGATATGTCGTGATCTCATCATCGACATCATCGAAACTCCTTTCGATGGACCAGAACTCTTCTGATTCAGACAATTAGAATGATCGATCATCAATATCATTCTAATTGCTCTCAAAATTCATCAGTGACACCTAGCAGTATATGGTGGCAATCCATCAGAAATGAAGATGAACCTCTCGGTGCAGCTACTGTGTGATTGAGTTCTCTTCATGAGTCCCGATTGAATTAGGGTTAAGGTGAACTCGTCAAACCCAACATCAGTCATATGAATCAATCGATCGATCCGAGTCCGATGTGAAATCCCAATGAAAAACTCTTTTTCATTATTTCACTCTCCATGGCCATGGGCTTAAGGACTAATCTTTCGATCATCATAGGACTACTCCTTTATCTACCGAGGTTGATAGATCCCATCTTGGTGCATCTGGTTCCTACAAGAATATGCTACAGCCAACATACACCTCAGGATTCGAATGGCTAGGAGATCGAGTTATGGTGTAGTCAAACTATAACACACTCAAGGTGAACTGTCGATGCACCTCAGGTCAAAGAACTAGACACACAGCTGCAGCATCGAGCTAGTCATCGACGAGAAGGTAGACTTCCTTATGACTGCTCGAGGTGGTCACGCTCAGTACTCTCATTCTCAATGAATACCTATACTCTCGCTCGATATCTCCACACCTAGACTCAAGACACATCTACCCTAAGAAGCGATCGTACACCAACCTTCGGATCGATCACCATCCTCGTGATGATCCTATGGTCAGGAGCTGTTTATGAGTTAGTTATGTAAATTCATGCCTTAAATTTTCAACTCTTGAAAATATGAATTAACATTCCTACTAACTCAAAGGATGTATCACAGACATAATGTACACAATGTGATAGTAGAATAACCCTTTTATTCATTTATAGTCAAAATTATAAATTTGCCCTTACATTTGTACAGGAATGTGTCAGCCAATCTGGCATCTAGGGCACACATCTAACAAACTCTCACTTGACTAATGCCAATTGGCTACATATCTAAGTCCCATCTTCTCAAGGTGGCTTCGATCTTCTGCTGGCCTAATGGCTTTGTCAGTGGGTCTGCACATTGTCTGTGGAGTCGACTCTCTTAACCTCGACATAACCTTTTTCGAGGTAATCACGATCAGATGGAATCGCCGCTCGATATGCTTGGACTTCTGGTGAGACCTTGGCTCCTTAGCTAGGGCTATGGCACCATTATTGTGCAGTAAAGAGGGATGGCATCCGATGACATCACTCCAAGCTCTGCGGCAAACTTCTTGTACCAGAATACCTCCTTCAGCTTTCGATGCAGCAATATACTCTGCCTCCATGGTGGAATCAGCAATCACCATCTGCTTGAACTCTTCCAGCTAACTGCACCACCATTGCAAATGAACAGACTTTCAGATGTCGACTTTCGATCATCTATATCAGACATAAAGTCTGAGTCTGTAAATCTCTGAACCTGGAGTTCTCCATTCCTCAAAGACTAGAAACATATCCTTAGTCCTTCTCAAGTACTTAAGGATACATTTCACAGAAGTCCAGTGCTCTTCGCTGGATTCGACTGATATCTGCTTGTGACACTCACAGCATGGGCTATATCAGGTCGTGTACATAGCATGGCATACATGAGGCTTCCTATTGCCGAAGCATAAGGGATCTTGCTCATGCGTTCAATCTCCTCAGGTGTGCTAGGGCACATCTTCTTGGAGAGATGAATGCCATGTCTAAAAGGTACTAAACTCTTTTGAGTTTTCATGCTAAACCTTTTTAGCACCTCCTCTATGTACATCTTCTGTGAAAGTCCTAGCATCCTATTTGGTCTATCTCTATAGACCTTAATACCCAGTATAAAGGATGCTTCTCCTAGATCTTTCATAGAGAACTCCTTAGACAACCATATTTTGACTGAGGTCAACATGAAAATATCATTTCCAATTAGGAGATGTCATCAACGTACAGTACGAGGAAGACAACTGCGCTCCCACTGACCTCTTGAATACACATGGTTCCTCCTCATTCTTGATGAAACCAAATATTTTGATCACATCATTGAAATGAGTATTCCAGCTCCGAGATGCTTGCTTAAGTCCATAAATGGACCTTTGCAGCTTGCAGACCTTGTGATCATCATCACTGGATGTGAAACCAAGCGGCTGTTCCATATAGATATCTTCCTCAAGATATCCATTTAAGAATGCCTTTTCACATCCATCTGTCATATTTCATAATCGAAATAGGCTGCAACAGCAAGCAATGTGCGGATGGATTTTAGCATGGCTACGGGCGAAAAGGTATCCTGATAGTCAATGCCTTCGCCTGACTATAACCTTTCGCTAGAGCCTAGCCTTGAATGTCTCCACATTCCATCTGCACCTATCTTTCTCTTGAAGATCCATTTACACCTAATAGGTACAATACCTTCAGGTGGATCTACCAAGGTCCAGACTTGGTTTGAGTGCATCGAGTCAATTTCTGATCTCATTGCCTCTAACCATTTCTCGAGTCGATATCTGATATCGCCTCGTCATAGGTCTTGGGTCATCACCATGAGCCCCATTTTCATGAGGAAATTTTCTCTACTTCCTCTTGTATAGTACCTAAGTACCTTTCAGGAGGATGAAAATCCTAGTCGATCTACGAGGTGGAAGAGGTTGTGTTAGGACTGGTTCTAATTGATTGGGTTCCTCAGGTTCTTTAGCTCGTTGCTCTTGGGAGACATTCTCCTTGAGCTTAATTATTCTTTCGATGCCACTATCTTGAATAAACTATTTTTCAAGAAAATAGCATGTCGATTCACAATCACATTGTGGTCTTTCGAAATATAAAAATAGTATCCTAATGACTCTTTAGGATATCCTATGAACCGAGCTCTAAAAGACCTGAACTCTAACTTGTCCGCCTGCTGTCTCTTGACATGAGCCGGACAACCCAAATTCTGAGATGACTCAGACTTGGTTCTTACCATGCCATATCTCATACGGTGTGGTAGGAACAGTTTTAGAGGAACCCTATTCAATACATATATTGCTGTCATGAGACAATATCCCAAAGAAACTCAGGAGGTCCGTGAAGCTCATCATGGAACGGACCATATCTAATAGGGTCCGATTTCTCCATTCTGAAACCCATTGAGTTGTGGCATTCCAGTGGAGTCCATTGAGAGACTATGCCATTATCCTTAAGATAGTCTAGGAACTCCCGACTAAGGTATTCACCTCCTCGATCTGATCGAAGAACCTTAATGGGCTTTTCTGTTTATTTTTCTACCTCATGCCTGAATTCTTTGAACTTTTCAAAGGCTTCAGACTTGTGTTTCATTAGAAACACATATCCGTACCTAGATATATCATCGGTAAAGGTAATGAAGTAGACATAGTTGCCTCTAGCCGGCACATCAAATGGGCCGCACACATCCGTATGTACTAGGGCAAGTAGGTCTGTGGCCCTTTCCCATGTCCCACAAAAGAGAGCTTGGTCATTTTGCCTTGAAGGCATGATTCACAAACTGGATATGACTCGAAGTCAACGGACTCAATAGCCAGATTTCTCCAATTTGTTAACCCTGTCTTCCGCTATATGACCTAGCCTTAGGTGCCACAGATACCTATCATTTAGACTATCTCTAGGCCTTTTAATTCCTATGGCATTCACATTTTTCTCGATATTAAATACAGATACATCAATATGTAGCTGATAGAGACCATTAATAAGAAAACCATTTGCAACTTTATTATTTTCATAAAATATGTTACAATGGTCCTTATGAAAGCTAATCACATAGCCTTCTTGTGCTAAACATGAAACAGAAATCAAATTCTGCTTGCTGCAGGCACATAATAACAGTCTCTAAGAACTAAATCTAATCCTAACGGTAATCGCAGAGGGTAGGTTCCACGGCCACAGCAGCAACTCTTGCTCCTTTCTCGATGCGTAGGATCATATCCCCATCCCTCAGCCTCCTGCTCTCCTCAAGATCCTGCATAGAAGTGCACAAATGAGCACTAGAACCAGAGTCAAGTACCCAACTGGATGCAGAGAAAACGTAAGATTAGATTCTATAACGAGCATACCTCCAGAAGGACCATCCTTCTTGTTCTTCAGGGTGGCCAGGTACTGAGGACAGTTTCATTTCCAATGGCCGTCTGAATTACAGTGGAAATATTTTTTCTTTTCAGCAGCCTTCTTCTTCGGTTCCGTCTTCTTCCTTTTCCATCCACCTTCTGCTTCTTCGCAGACTTTTTCTTCTTTCCAAAAGACTTTCTCTTGGAAGAAGTCGCTCCACAGTAAGGACTGAGCCTTTTGAACTCTTCAAAGAAAGCTCAGCCGTAACCAACATGTTCATTAACTCAGCCAAGGTACACTGCATCTTATGCATATGAAAGTTCATGATGAACTGACCATATGCATCGGACAAGGACTGAAGGATCACATCAATCTGAAAATTCTTGTCTAAGATGATACCGAGCTTCTCAAGCTCCTCAAGATCCTTGATCATTGTCAAACAATGATCTTGGACTGACTACCCATCAGCATTTTAGCTTAAAAATTTTGGCAGACTTGATACTGGCTGTGACTTTGTTCACCAAACAATCTTGTAGGTGAGCCAAATTTGGGGTAGTCATAATATTCTCATGCTGGCACTGAAGTCATCAGACATTGCACCCAACATGTAGTACCTGCTTTGTTATCTTCATCCTCACTTTTTCAGAGAGCTCTCTGTTCAGCAGTCGACGTGCTGGCATGGCAGGTGGGTCTGGTCAAGACATGAGTCAGTTTCTCGAACCAGAATAATTCTGTAGTTCCTCAACCAGTCTTGAAATTGGTCCAGTCAATCTTGGGTGTCTAGTATTTTGGTCAGGGGGTTGGACGCAGACATGTTTCCTGTAGAGAGTCAAAAGTTTCTAGTTAGATTTTGTAATCAGACTTAACCAATTTTTTAGGGGTTTATTTTTAAACAAATTAGGCTCTCACTATTTTCTCAGATCCCTACACTCCCTAGGTAGAGATGTGAAAATCTCCTGATTAGTGATTTCTAGTGGGTGGTGCGGTCTCACCGACTGGCTCATCACTCACCTAACAGTTATTGGTGATGGGTCAACGATGAGTGGACAACTCTTGTCCAATGATTCTCTAATCATGGTGCACCCAAAACTTGTCTCTAATTCATGAAGCTCACCGTGTCGAATATTGCTCCAATCCTTAGTTAAGTCAGACCCACCATTTGCACGAACTAGATTCCTGATTGAGTCCCTCACCGTATCCAGAATATTGAGCACAACCCATCCTCTAATCCGTAGCATCCAATGCCTAATGGACATGGTTGCATCTTCGATGCAACTGAACCACTGTAACCAGCCGAGAACAATCAACCCCGAGAAGGGCCCGCACATCCACAATGGTGGAAGATCTTAGACTTAATATTTTTTAGGAGATTTATTTAGGTCTCATTAAACTTGACTTGACATAGTCATAACAATTATGACTAACCTAGTGACATGGTTAGCTCGAATTGTTAGCACCTCAAATCAGAACTGGTCGACACATATGGCCAGGTAAGTGAGACCGTGGAGGATATGCCATTAACTGACAAGAACGCATTCGAGTCGAGTAGCTCCCAATTAAAAATATTCGATCGCATCTGCCCAACTTACCTTAGACACCAAATTGTCGAACCAGAACCAATTGGGTTAGCCTACAATCCAGGCTCTAACCACTGAGCCAAATTAGGTCTTAACTTGATCGAGTCACATAAATGTGATTCGACCTTGACCTAGACTTAATCCTATTAGGCTGGTCAATTATTAGCTTTCATGATCCACCTAACCAACTTTTGATTCGTTTGATCAACCGCTAGACCTAATTGAGCTACCCAAGCCCGAACCAATTTTATGAAAATGACTTAGATCTGAAATTTTCAATTTTAGATCTAATTTAATTTCATAAGCTTAATTCATTAATTAAGTCTTGGGTTCATAAATAAAATATGTAAAATAAATCCTAGGATTTCAGGATCTAGGTTTTGCAGAAAAGTAAGTTTGATTTCTGATTAAGGATGAACGCGCAGCACCCCTACAGCCATAAGAACACCCATTGAATGGAGGAGAGGGTCTTAAACCCTACTTTGTTCTTATGACGGACGGCCATGAGGAACACCTTAATCAGAAATATTGATTTAACTACAAAACTAGTTAGATCTAAGTTACATATCACATATATAATTTCAGATCTAACTTATACATGCTTTGCATACATCTCATGTATTAAAATCTGATCTAATTAGCATGCTTTCAGATCTGATACATCACATGTAATATCTAAAAAATAAGATTTAAATTGAACTATTCAATATAAAATCTATTCTAGACAGTTACTAGAAAATTCTACAACTAGTCTAGGCATGCAGCAGATCAATCTTATGAATTAATTAAATTTTATTTTTATTTTTTGATCTGAATATAATATTTATAAATCAAAAAATTAGAGAATAAATTAGATCTAATTTATATTTTAATCATATTAAAATATAAAACTTCAAGACTATTCATAGTTTAAACTATTCCTAGTCTAGTCATGCATCTCATACATGTTAGATCTACTTAGATTTAATTTTAAATTTTTTGATTTAGATCCAATCACATCTGATGTGATATCTAAAATTATTAATATAATAAATAAAAATAAAAATTAGATCTAAATTAGATCTGAAATAGAGCCATCAACCTGGCTCTGATACCAGTTGAAGGAAAAATCCTTTTTCCTTGTAGGATCTTCCAGATCTAATGAGATCTGGGGGAATATTTTAAAAAAAATTATCTACTTTATTTTAGATCTAAGATCTATTAGATTAATTCTTATTATCTAATATTTAATCTAAAATTAAATCTAAAACTTGAGGATTAGAGAAATACCTCTAGGGTAACTAGATTACCCTGTAGATGATCGCAGCAATGCCGAGGTTCAAAAATAGCCACAAGTCGCCTGCCTCTATCGATATCCACTCAAGTAGGATCTAGATCATCTTCTCCTTGAAATCTTCTCCAAAAATTAGATCTGGATTGATCTGAAGATCTTCAAAAGATCTTCTGAAGCTGGAGCAGCAGCTTCTCGATAAATCCCTGCAGCCTTCTGATCAGGGAGCCACCACGCCTTGGACAAGCACCAGATGGATGCCCAACTTCTTGGATGTGAAGAGGGGAGGAGAGGACTAGAGGGGATAGAGAAGTGGAGGGATATCAGGCTTTTTGCTAGGATTGAGCAGATTCTCTAAACCCTAGGGCAGACAGGGTTTAAATAGACCCTGCTGCGCCATGCAGTGCCACATCATTCGACCAATCAAAAATTTTAATTAATTCTGAAAAAATTTTGATTGGTGGAGTGATTCATCTGATCATATCAGATAAAAACCCCACCAAACCTCCTACTGTTGGTGCCAACACTGGATAAACACAGTGAGATTGGCGCCCAACAGTTTGAGTCGATCAAGGCATAGAGTCCTCATCTCATGGGACTCTATCCTTATCCACTTGGGGTGCAGCCCAATCTGATCTTGGCACCCACTTTGAGGCCTAATTTATAGGTGGACACTCCATAAAAATCTCCAATGACCTCTTGCCAAGTGGCCTTCAGTTCAAGATCCATAAGTCAACGTTTGACGATGTCCTAAAACGAAAATGGCAGGTGACAGGAATTGCAGGTGTTGTCTTAAATTCATCTCATGAATTAAGACAAGACTTTTTTGAGCTGGACTGGCTCCAGTCAGATGAGAGAAACCTTCTCAAGGTTCTCTGGGTGAGTCAAATCACATTTGGCTCAGTCGAGATAGAAAAGATTAACGAGGAGAAAGTTAGGCTCAATCGTGTGCTAGCACGATTTTCTTGAACCTAATTGGATCTAATCCAAATCAATCGAACTGGGCTAGCTCAATTGATGACATCAGACCTAACTCTTATTTGTGTGACCCAGTTAGGTTTATTTTCGTATGGTAATGAACATGTCGTGATCCATCATCGAATCATCGAAACTCCTTTCGATGGACCAGAACTCTTCTGATTCAGACAATTAGAATGATCGATCATCAATATCATTCTAATTGCTCCAAAATCCACCAGTGATACCTAGCAGTATATGGTGGCAACCCATCAAAATGAAGAGAACCTCTCGGTGCAGCTACTGTGTGATTGAGTTCCTCATCATGAGTCCGACTGAATTAGGGTTAAGGTGAACTCGTCAAACCAACATCAGTCATATGAATCAATCGATCGATCGAGTCCGATGTGAAACTCAATGAAAATTTTTTTTCATTATTTCACTCTGCCATGGCCATGGGCTTAAGGACTCGATCTTTCGATCATCATAGGACTACTCCTCTCATCTACCGAGGTTGATAGATCCCATCTTGGTGCATCTGGTTCCTACAATGAATATGCTACAGCCAACATACACCTCAGGGTTTTGAATGGCTAGGAGATAGTTATGGTGTAGTCAAACTATAACACACTCAAGGTGAACTGTCGATGCACCTCAGGTCAAAGAACTAGACACACAGCTGCAGCATCGAGCTAGTCATCGACGATAAGGTAGACTTCCTTATGACTGCTCGAGGTGGTCATGCTCAGTACTTTCATTCTCAATGAATATCTGTACTCTCGCTCTGGTGTCTCCACCATAGAATCAAGACTCATCTACCCTAAGGAAGCGATCATACACTAACCTTTCGGATCGATCACCATCCTCGTGATCATCCTATGGTCAGGAGCTGTTTATAGTTAGTTATGTAAATTCATGCCTTAAATTTTTAGCTCTTGAAAATATGAATTAACATTTCTACTAACTCAAAGGATGTATCATAGACATAATGTACACAATGTGATAGTAGAATAATCTTTTTATTCATTTATAGTCAAAATTATAAATTTGCCCTTGCATTTGTACAGAAATGTGTCAGCCAATCTGGCATCTAGGGCACACATCTAACACAAAGTACTTTCAAAAGACTCATCAGGTAATTGATAAAATTGATTAATTTTATTTCTAAATTTGACAGTCTTATGGTGTGAAAAAAAAAATTTTCAAGAATACTTTAACAAAACCCTCCTATGATGCTATGGATTTGTTAGGAAGACTGTATAATCACTTGTTAGTACTATCCTTGAGGGCAAAGTTGATCAACCTAAGTTTTACAGCTTCCTCAGTGAGCTGTTGAAGTCGCATCATGGCACATACTTCCTCAAATTTTCTCATAAAAATGTATGCATCCTCGATTCCGATGAACTTGAGAAGTATGTTTATGATCTGAGGTTTAATTTCAAAATTGACATCAGTTTGTAGTGGCCAGATACATGAGGGTTGGGCTAACCAACTGGATAGCAAAGGACTTTTAGTACCCAAGGTTCATGTTTGGGTTCACCCATAGTGGGCTTAAGATCTACTGGACTCGATGCAAAGTTTGGATCTATTCTCGACCAGATATCCTTGTCCAAAAAGAAATTTGAGAATTTTTAGTTATGTTTATAATTTTTTTTAAAGAGAAGAGAAAGGAGAGATAGATGAGAAGAGAATTCTAAAGATGAGAGCTTAAGGAGTCCTAAATCTAGAGACGATAGAGAAGAGTATTTTAATTAGGTTTAATGATTGTAGGTTAGTAATCAAGTTATGCAGTCAATCCTAGCTAAGGATAACCCTAGATTTAGACAGCTCTTAACTGCCAAGGTTGCCTTTGAGTACTCCAGATAAAAGACTAACCACTCAACTGGCCAGGTAAGTGTAAGGTTGGTGGAGGTCCTCCGTTACTTTCTTTAGACACCAACTGAGTTGGACAGGTAAGCAAACGAAATTAATTAAATAACCATCTTTCTTCAGGATGCAGTCTCTGAATCACTTTTCTAGACACCAGTTAATCTGACTAATCCTAATCTGGTCTAACTCTTAGGATTCCTTGTCCTATTGAGCTCGAGAGTCCTTAGGGGCCAACGTTTAATTGATTTTAAGTTAAGACTTAGGTCAATGCAGTATACAAGATGATGGTTTATGGGCCAAGGAAGGGTGATGAAATCTTCACTTTATTTTGTTTAGGATTTGTGCCCTTAAGATGTTTTATGGATTTATGCAATGCAAGAAGAAAAGGTGGCCAGATTTGGTAATTAGTCAAAAGTAAATTGATTTGTTTCACTTTTTAGGTTTTATGATTAAGTATCTAATTCTCTAAGTAGATTATGAGGTGTTAATGTAGAGATTTTTTTTTTTTGGGAAGAAAGTAAGTTTGACTATAGAACTAAGCAAGTTAGAAAACAAATAAAAAAGAAACTATGAATAAGATTAAAAAAAATTTAATAAAAAAATAATCATGTCTAGATCCTTGGCAACGATGTCAAAATTTGATCACTGTTGTAGGTGGTCAAAAATAAAAACCAACTCAAACTATATAGATAGGGTGAGTTAGGATCGTTTCCACGGAGATCTAGGGTGATTGTTTTTTCTTTTTTTTTTTGAAGAAGAAACAAAAGAGAATTGATTGTAGAATAATTAAAAAAAGAATAAAATAGTAAAAATTCAATTGTAAATGTAAATTAATTTGGAAAAAAAATTAGCCAGAGAGATAACCCAAAAATTTCGAATCCATCATGCAAATTAGATTTATTTTATTCTTTCTTTTTTATGTTGCAATATTAATTCTTGTGATTAGGATATTAGACTATATCAGTAGATCATAGCTCATCCTATTAGAGTATAAACTATCTAAATTTAATTACAAGATATAAGATTTAATCTAACATACTACAATCTACTCTCTTAGGTACGTACCGTATTCAGATATCATGACACGTCAATGAAGGGTACAGGATGTGTAGGTTAGATCAATATCTCAAAAAAATAAAAAGATATGAAATAAAAATATAATTTTATTATATAAAAATTAAATACATAAAAAAAATAAAAATTTATTTACAGGCTTCATCGTATTCCTGGATTGAAGAGATTTAGCCATGCATCAAGATCTCTAGCTCCATATTCATCCTTTCTCTTGGATCCCTAAATCTCTCTTATTTTTTTTCTAAATTTTTCTTACTTTTCTACTAATTTTTTTCTGCTCCTACTCTTATTCCCAGACCTCCTATTTATAGGTGAATTTTTCACTTTTTCTGGTAGCAAAAGGAGTCCTAAAACCCTTAGAAAACATATAATACTTGTAATATTAATTTCTGACTGTCGGATTCACTTGGACCATCCAGATCTATCCAAAAATAGTGTTTTAAAACCTTCTCATGATTAGATACGATAACAGCCATTGGATCTATCACCGGATTGATTTTTGGCCATTGATCAGTGCTTAATCTTTCCTATTCATAGCCAGGAACCACCATAGCCATCAGATCAAGTTTCGGCCATCGGATCACACACTGAATTTCTTATTTGCTTAGTTTTTAGTCGGCAATCGACAGCAACTATTGGATCTTGATTCAAATCAATTGGGCCATCCGATCGTGTAATGGGAGTGGGCCACCACCGTTGGATATGGTAAGGCGTAATCTCGACCGTCAGATTGCTTATCAGGAGTGATATCAATTGTCGGATCACGAAAATTTCTTTCGCCCGCCTGTGAGCCACGCTAAACACCACAAAACTATTTCCATGGATTGCACCCTTGAATCCGTGGATCGTGCAGCCGGTCCACCGTGCATCGAAGGCAATTTTCAATATTTTTTAGGATATTTTGACTTGATTTTCGCTCTGATTTTTATCTAAAAATTGAAAAAATATATATTAAATTTTTTAATAATTTTTTATTATTTTGATGCTCAAATTACTCAATTAAATCAACATCTATTTTCATAAATATACTTTAATTTCATATTTTTTTAAAATTATTTATTTTTACAAGAAAATCTAATTTATTTATAAAATTAGATTTTTAGAAGATGTTAGCACCATAAATATCAAAAATACCTTCAATAAATATAAAAGTATATCACTTATCAACCATTAAGAATATCAAAATTTTGAACTATGCCGAATTGTTGCCTCCATAGTGTTTTCACACGTTTCCAACTCTTCTGAGATGGTAAACTTTATCAACGATCTCGATTGTGCAAGCTCAAAGCTCAAGGTCTGGTCACAAAATTCAAATTTATCCCTTGGAGGTAGTCTCGACTTCATTGAAGGAGGTGCTACAGTAAGTCTCATGTCTAACAATCGAGAGACCACAGACTACAATGCTAACTATATATGCTACAAAAATATGTCCTACAAAACTATGCTAAAGGGACCATTGTGGAACCAAAATGGCAAGTGGATAAAACTTGTATTAAATGGCATTGGAAAATGCAACAAAATTTCATAAAAGGGTGTGAAAACTGAGTAGTTCTCATATCTATTGTTGGACCCAATGTAACACTGAAAGAGGTTGAGTATCGAAATTGCTATTTCTTGTGCCATGCACCTATGGGTTGGAGAACCCAAAAAATGGAAAGACGAAGGAGAGAGTGTGGCAAGCATTGCCCACACCCATTATAAAAATAGTTACTCAAAATCAAAATACCACATAAAGCTAGAATATTGCCATACCGAAGACCTAGATGGTAGAGGTACCTCCATTTAAACAACCAAAATGTTTAAAGCAGTCTTTTATTTGTTTAATAAGCACCAAAACTGAAATTCAAGTTAGATAGTAGAAGTGTCATGACTTTGACCCAAGAATTAAGAGCTAGGGGTTGTGGCAACTGTCATATACTCATGAAGAACTCTTCCTATAAGCATACAAGATATCTCATTACGATATCATAAATCAACAGTCGAACAAAATCTAAATAATTAATGTTCAACTTTGATTCAAATAAATAAATCAAATATCTTATAAAATAATATTCTATAGCTTTGCATCAAATCTCAATAAATCTTAATCTAAAATAAAAATATTAAAGTCTATCTTTAATTCGCTCTCCCATATTGAGTCTTAGAGTCAAGCTAGAGTTTTTAATCTGTTAAAATAGTAAAATATAGAATAATGAGCTAGATAGCTCAGTAAGCAATGTACACTTTTGCTAGACAAATCAAGCAATAATAATATACTAAAAATAAGTATACAAGGTGTATTAATTCAAAATACATAATACTAATCAAATAAAATCCATGCGAATTTATTTTTACTCATAAATTGATTTCTTTCAAAATATTATGTTCATCTCGACGGTCATGAACTAAATCAAAGTACCAATGCATAATTATCACTAGTAAGGTATCAAAATATTAACGCACAACCCCCACAGCCTAGGTATCAAAGTATCGATATACAATTCCTATTAGCAGGGTATCAAAGTACCAGTACACAATTCCTACTAGCAGGGTATCAAAGTACCAGCATTTAATCGCTCCACTGACAAGATATCGAAGTACCCATGTACAATCTCTACTAGCAGGATATCAAAGTACTAATATTTAACCATCTACTGGTAAGGTATCAAAATATTAACATTTAACCTCCACTAGCGGGGTTCGATATATAGTTACACTGTGAGTCAAATTCATCTCAAATCAATACACTTTTTTCAAAAATATATTTCATATTCCAAATATCGAATAATTTATAAAGCCATGCAATATTGATAATCAAAAGTTAGTTTGATCAAATAACTTTATTAATCAAGATCAGATTAAGATATAATTGGCTCTTTAGAAATCAAATAGATCAAATTTGATGGTATCTACATCCGACCAAGGTAAATGCCGGCATACAGTCCGACGACTGTGGATCAAGACTCTTCACTAAGTTCAATCAAAATTATTAAAAAAATTCTTTCTTGATTAATTTTAGAGAGAGAAATTTCATAGAGAGAAATGATTTTAGAGAGAGAAAATAAATTTTTTTAGAGAAAAAAATAGAAAGAGAAACTAAAGACAGAAATTAGAGAGATAAAGTGGAGAAAGAAATAATTTTAGGGGTAGAAAAAGAGAAAGAAGATAAAAGAGAGAGAAACTCTCTCTCCTTTCTTTTTTCCTTTTTTTTTTCTCTTTTCTTCTTCCTTGTGGAATAGGGGACTTTTTTGTTCCCCTTATTTCTTGGAATAGGGGAGCTTCTCCCTGGTGTGGGGGGATCATTGACTGACGATCAACGATGATGGCTGTCATTAGAAAATCAACAAAAATGAGCAATAATCTAAGAAAAAGAAGAGGAATCAATTTGAGCCAGCTTTTTTGACAAAATTTGATGGTTCACTGGTTGAAATCCATGACTTAGGGGTTAAGGAACATGTGGAGAAGGATAAATCAACATATTTGAGGATTTTTATCTCTTTTTCTGGTGGTATCTAGCCCCAATTTTTGATGAATTCAAGAGGGGAAGATGGGTTTTGTTCGACAAAAAATGGTGGTCGATGGGGGAGGTTTCACAAGAGACTTGATCTCTTTAGATAGAGGTGGAGGAGGGAGAAGTTAGACTTTCTCCCGACCTCAAATTTTGACTCCGATCAAGAGTCCAACGAAAAAGAGTCTAACGGAAGAGAAGGCAGGAGTCTTCTCTCTATTTTGTTTTGTTTTTTGTTTTTTTTTTCTATTGGCTAATCAGGCCTAATTAGGTCGGGTATTACATTCCTCTCCCTTTAAAAAGAAATTTCATCCTCGAAATCTTCCTTGCTCAAGTTCTCAAAATTTTAGGATTACTTTTATATTAAGTCATAGTCATTCTCTAATTTTAAAATTGATTCTTTCATTATAATATCTTTCAAACCAAATTCTCATTTTTGATTAGCTTAAAAATAATTTAGACCACTATGCTTCTGCTATGCACTTTGATTCAAATTTATCAATACACTTGTATCAAATCTAAATTTTTAAGTTGTGTTATAATCAATATAAATTATCATCCCAATATCCCTAATATCTATCCACCTACACTCAAGTCTGATTCTATATATCATAATTTATCTAACTTATGCTTTGATATCATAAATATTGTCATGCCCCCGATCTGAGAACTAGGAGCCAAGGTTTGTGGCAACAACCATATACTCATGGAGAACTCTCTTCATAAGCATATAAGGCATCTCATCATGATATCATAAAGTAACAGTAGAATAAAATTCAAAAAATTAATATTCAACTTTGATTCAAATAAATAAATTAAATATTTTACAAAATAATATTCTATAGTCTTGCATCAAATCTTAATAAATTCTAATCTAAAATAAAAATATCAAAGTTTAGCTTTAGTTCGCTCTTCATATTCAGTCCTTGAGTCAAGCTAGATCTTTAAATTTACAAAAATACTAAAATATAAAATAATGAGCTAGATAGCCTAATAAGCAATGTATATTTTAGCTAGAGAAATCAAGCAATAATAATATACTAAAAATAAGCATACAAGGTGCATCAATTCAAAATACACAATACTAATCAAATAAGATCCATGTGAAATTATTTTCATTCATAAATCTATTTTTTTCAAAATATTATGTTTATGTCGATAGTTATGAACTAAATCAAAGTACCAGTACATAACCTCCATAGGTAGGATATCAAAATATCAATACACAACCTCCACTGATAGAATATTGAAATATCAGCACATAACCTCCATCGACGGGGCATCAAAGCACCACCACACAACCTCTATTGATAGGATATCAAGATATCAGTATTTAACCATCCCACTGATATGATATCGAAGTACCAGTGCACAACGCTTACTAGCAGGGCATTAAAATATCAATATTTAACCATCCTACTGGTAGGATATTAAAGTACTAACATTTAACTTCCACTGATGAGGTTTGATGCATGGTCAAATTCATCTCAAATCAATACACTTTACTCTATATTTCATATTCTAAATTGAATAATTCATAAAGTCATGCGACATCAATATCAATTAGTGTAGTTCATATCAATTTCATAAATCACTTAATATTTTGGAAAAAAGGGATATATTCGATAATTAAAATACATACATTAGATTCATAAATTATGTATAATTCAATATAAAAAATATTTTATAATTTATTGATAAATTTAGAAATAGAGATATTATTTATCTCACACGTACTCTAATAAATCCATATAGCTCCATAAATTCTTTTTTAAAATCTTCAATTTACAGATTATATCACAATACCTCACTATTGGATATCTTTTTGTTGAGACAACTATACCCCTATATGAAATTAGGTCCACTAATTAGAAAAATATGAATAATAAAAAAAGATGAGATTGATGGATAGTTATACTCAATAGTCTGGATCGATCCAGTCATCTAACTTCATCAACTCAAGATCATATTAGGATATAGGTAGTTCAACATAGATCAAGAGTGATCAAATCAGTAGAGTCCAACGAGAGTCAAGATGGAGGCTAACACTATGCTCGACGATCATATGTTAGTTTGATCAAATAATTTTATTTAATCAAGATCAGATTAAGATACAATTGGCTCCTTAAAGATCAAATTTGATGGTTGGTGCCGACATGCTGTTTGACGATCGCGGATCAGGATCCTTCACTAAGCTTGATCAACTTATAGAAAAAAATTCTTTACTCTATCAATCTTAAAGAGATAAATTTCATATAGAAAAATAATTCTAGAGAGAGAATATGAAATTTTTTAGAGAGAAAAATTAGAGAGAGAAAGTGGAGAGAGAAATAATTCTAAGGAGAGAAAGATAGAAGGAAGAGGGAAGAAAGAGAAGACCAACATTTGAAGGTTGTGACAATTGGAGCATGAAGTCACATGTTCTGGACAACAAATAACTATCATCTCTATGACAAAAATGATTTAAAAATTAGAATGCAATCTATTGGTGATGATTTTATGCATTTCAATTTCTTTTTGCCCAATGAATTAGGGGTGAAAGTGGATTGAATAATATCTATCTAGATCTATTTTTGTATTTAAATTTATCCATATAAGGATAAAAATTTGAGGATTCGACTAATATCTATAACTATATTTTTATTTATTAAAAAAAAAAAGATATGATTATGGATAGACAATTACCTAATCTATATGTGGGTATCTAATATTATATTTATAATTCTATTTATTTTATATAGAAGTCAAAAATAAATAACCATCTTAACATTCTATTAACTTGATTGATCTTCCACTTAATAATTTCTTCAATTTTATTATCATAAAATTTAATTATTTGATTTATATCTATTACGAAAGAGACTTGCCGATCGAGATCAATCCTCCACATGATGTATCCAATATGATGTGATGAGGTCACACCAACTATGATCCCAGGCACCACTCGTTCAGCTACCTGCATGGGTAAAGCTTGCACTGGACATCCTTGATTAACAACTTCGATATAGGGGAGTGGGAGAGATTTCTTCCATGATGAAGATCACAATGTGGCCTAACGGCCTGCAGAGCTAGGCCTAATAGATACAGATTCTGACTAGCAGCCTACGGGCTCAACCTCCAGATAAAAAAGATATGAAGGGGATCCTAAGGTAAGCAAGAGAGGAAAGAAAAAGTAAGTAAGCACACCCACAAGCACAGAGGAGCTCTGGCTCTGCCCTTGCTATTTTTTCTCTCTACTATTTTCAAAACTTTAGCTAACTTAAGCATCAAAGGATTCCTTACCAGAACCACCCCAACAAGTGTGGACTTCTTTTGCAGATGCTCTTTGACATGGCAAATCTTGACTAACGCCCAACTCCAGCCATGTCAGCACCCTATTAGAGCCTTACGGCAATAGATTAGTGTTGACCAAAAATTGATTTTGATGATGACAAAGAATTTTGATTATAAGTTATGTGTAATTTAAATTTAAAGAGTTTTAATAAGGATTTAATTATTTTAGAAGGTAAGTCTGGCCTAAAAATTAATTTGGAGAAGAAAGATTAAAAAATAGCATTTGGCACGCTTGGCACATCAGTTGAGCTGACCCAATGAAAATTTAAGCCGATTCGATCTGAGAACACATCAAAAGACCAAAAGCAATATTTCAGAGCACTGTGACTGAGCCGACCCAATTCAAGACTAAGCCGATCTAGTGAGAAACTGAGTTGACACGGACAAAACTAAGCTGACCCAGTGACCTATAATGGCTAGTTTTCTATTTTATAATTTTTTATTTCCATTATCTCACAATAGCTACTTCAGTCCTTCCAATGGCTAGAATACTTTTTTCAACCTCTGTCAAGCCTATTTAAAGGTGGAGAGTCAAAGAAAAAAGAAGAAAAAATAGATTGAAAGAAAAAAATCATTCAAGTTTGAGAGCTTCATTGAACATCTAAAAAAAAGAGACAAAAGAGAGAGATTCAGACATAGATTTTAGAGGGCATTCAAGAGCTATCTCCAACACCATCTTCAACATTCTCTCATCTTCAAAACAAAAGAAAGTCAAGCATCAAAGAGCAATCCTTCGGCCTCTTTATTGCACTTAAAAAGAGTTTTTCTTTTTAGTTTTATTTTGTGCTGAATTATATTTTTTATTTCTTTGTAAGTTTCTTTTGAGGAAAAGAAACTTAGGGTTGATTGTAAGTTCGAAAAAATAATTATTGTATGGTTGTAGTTGGTAAGCTAAGGTTAAAACTAATTGAATTGATAGTGAGTCCAAAAAACTATCAGTGTAAAGTTAATAGTAAGCCCGAAAAACTATCGATGTAGGATTATGGTTGGTGAGTGCGAAAAAATTAACTGGATTTGTTTGTGACTCTCCCCTTTTCACTCGCTTCCTCATATCTTTTAGTCGAGTAGCTCTTCTTGATTACTCAACCTCTTATCCTTGCTTCATTTTAGATCAATTCTTTACTGCAATCACTTCGATCCACCCCCTTAGTGAAAAATAGTAATATGCCCTGAGGGGTAACCCCTCGCTATACTCATCCATCAGGGTAATCACATCCTCTCATGGTCCAGATCCATGAATCCCTAGTATAGTTGCCTAAAGCATGCCCGGCTCTAAAGGAAGTTGGTGATCCAATCTGAAATCCTTTCTCTCCAAGCGACACATCTGAGAAAACAACACACTGTAGTCAAGGGATTATAGTGTATTCCCAAAGAGAGCTTAGGGAGTGGATGTAGGAGTGTGTTACTTCGAATCACTATAAATTTTATGTGTTTGTATTCTTTCTTGTGTTTGATTTGAATGCTTTCAATACTTGCTTAGATTAGTTTATACTTCTGCTGTTATATATTATTTCCATCACACAATCATTCAAGTAAGAAGTATATATTTATTTAGAGTTTTAATTTGGTTAAAAAAATTTTAAAATATCCAATTCACCCTCCTCTTAGGAAGCCATACCTGGGCAATAATTGATATGAAAGTGGGTGCTCTAATTTTTTAGAGTTAAAGATCTTATGGCTGACCCATTTGATTGTTTGTTGGGTAAAGGATACTCAACTATTAGCACTAATCACACTTATTGAAAAATTAGGATAAAAATTTTTATTTAAGTATAAGACTATGACATGTGGAGTGTCATACTTAATAGTCCTCACACACCCACAATAATTGTCAATAATATGTGTGTGCCTAAACTCAAAAAAGATTGGAATGCAAATGACAAAAGGATGGCTCAATTAAATACTAAAGCCATCAATATTCTTTATTGTTCTTTAGACGTGTATGAGTTTAATAGTATATCAACTTGCATATCGGCTAAAGAGATTTGGGATATATTAGAAGCAACTCATGAGCGAACAAGCCAAGTTAAGAAATTTAAAATTAATTTGCTTGTGCACAGATATGAAATATTCAAAATGAAACCACATGAGTCTATTTCTGATATGTTCATAAGATTTATGAATTATTAATATTTTGAATGGTCTTGGCAAAATCTATACTAATCATAAACTTGTGTGCAAGATTTTGTGGTCTTTGCCAAAGGAATGGAAAGCAAAAGTGATGATAATTCAAGAAGCTAAAAATCTCACCAAGCTATCTCTAGAAGAGCTCATTGGTTCACTCATGACGTATTAGTTGAATATGGCACAAAAAGAGAAAGAAGAGGAGAATAAGAGGAAGATCATTGCTTTCAAATCCACCATCAATCTTGAAGTAAGCGATAAGTCGGAGGAAGATGAAGAAGAAGAAAGTGAAAAGGATGATGAGGACATGATTCTAGTTTCAAGAAAGTTCAAAATGTTTCTCATAAAGAAAAGCTTGAAGAAGATGGAAGATGAAGAGAAAAGACTAAAAAAAATATTACATGCTATGATTGTAATAAGAGGAGACACTACAAGCTGGATTATTCCTTACTCAAGAAGCACCCCAAAAGAGTAAAGAAAAGAGCAATGTTAAGGATTTGGAGAGATAGTGAAACTTCAAGCTCCAATGAAGAAGAAGAAGCGGTAAATCTTTGCCTCATGGCAATTGAGGATGAGGTAAATTTTATTTTTTATTTTTAATTTATATTTGATGAATATTGAAGCTTTCAATAATTTAATGGATGAATTTAAAAAGCTAAGATTGAAAATAAAGAACTTAAAAGATCAAATCTTCTTTTGACAAATAAAAAGAGCAAATTATTGATAGAAAAAGAAGATATCTTGAATGAAAGAAATATTTTAGCTAAAGAAAAGGATATGCTTTTTGAATCTGAAAATTATTACTTGAAGAAAATAAAAAGCTAAATAAAAATCTAAAAGTTAAATGTTTTTGTTAATGATAAAAAAAATTATGAAATCTCTGTTGGAAGAAAATAAAAAACCAAGAAAAGAGATTGAAGATTTGAAGCTCATGCTTGAAAAATTCACTTATGGATCATAAAAGCTTCAAATGATTTTGAATAATCAAAGACTATTTTCAATAAAACTAGAATTAGATTTAATCCTTTAAAAATATAAAATTTATTAAGAATATGTTCAAAAGAATTTCACTTAAAAATCACTCAATTAAATGCTTTAAACATAACCAAATTTACCATAAAATTTTAGAATGCAACATTAAAAAAATTGGCCATACATTGGTCAAATAAATTTGGGTTCCAAAAAGAATCATGTGCTATAACCTCCAGGGACCAACATGGCTTAAGTACTAAAAGTTAGAAAATAATTTTGCAGGTAGACAAGCATCCAATTAAGTAAAAAGAGCTAATTCTTATAGATGATAGTTTGGAAGTGAGAAAATAGATGATGATATTTGGTAAAAGCTAAATCTTCTTTACATCATATCATCATGATTATTGATTTTGATAATTTATCAATGTGTGTAATGATCTTATTTTATGAGTTAAAAGTTTTGAATATATAGTTTATTTGCATACTCTCTTAACATTTTATATCATACTATTTTGATTGTTAATTATTGAGAAATCTAAATTAAGATAAGCTTGATTGTATAAGATCTTATTTGGATATGAAACTTATAAAATTAGTTTCTAACATGCTTATAAGTAATGTTAAAATTTGCATATCAAGATAAGAATATATTCATAAAAGATTATATGCTTGATTGATGTGTATGCAATACTTGTTGGATTTTTGGATGTTGTTTTCATTATCTTATATAAACCTTCTTGGAAATTAATTTGGTGTTTACTTGAGTGAATGTTATGTGTGTGTTTGATACTAAATAAATCAAATATTTAGTTTAATACATAATCCATCAATTGATATTTATTAAATCTTACTTAATTTGAATGGCTTTGTTTGCAAAAGAAAAGGAGAGAAAATTTGATAATGGAGAAAATAAATCAAGTTCATTGAAATCTTATCATAATGTAATATTTTTCATAATGCGATATAAATTTGAATATGAGATACAAAATTCAATAAAATAAAGATTATTTTAATTATATCAAGAGTAAGCAAGGAATAAAATGATGAAATTTGGCATATAGTAAGAGGGAACAGATTTTGAAAAAAAAAGAACTTAATTGATTATGATATTAAGAAAGAGTTTAATATTTTTGGATTGTTAAAGAAAAACTTTCTCTATGGATCTTATTGATTATTTCATTTAAGTTATTCTTTTGATGATGTCAAAAAAGGGGAGAGATGTGAGTATATACTGAGCTTAAATTTGAATGAAGTATGTTTGTATTGTTTAGTGAATTCATACTTTATAAATATAATTTTTTTTAAAAACCCACTACATATTATTTTGCATATACTCAAAATTTTGTCATCATAAAAAAGGAGGAGATTGTTGATCTATAGATTGATTTGATGATGATAAATAGTTTTGAGTATAAGTTATATGTAATTTAAATTTAAAGAGTTTTAATGATGATTAAATTATTTTTAGAAGGCAAGTCTAGTCTAAATTAATTTGGAGAAGAAAGATAAAAAATAGTATTTGGCATGCTAGCTAAGTCGATCCAGTGAAAATCTGAGCCAATCCAATCTGAAAATATATTAAAAATAGAAAGCAATACTTAGAGCACTGTGATTGAGCTGATCTAGTTCAAACTGAACCGATTCAGTAAGAAACTGAGCTAACTTAGAGAAAACTGAGCCAACCCAATGACCTGTGATGGTTAGTTTTTATTTTATAGCTTTTTATCTCCATTATCTCATAATAGCTACTTCAGCCCTTCCAATGGCTAGAACATTTTTCCAACATCTGTCAAGCCTATTTAAAGGTGGAGAATCAAAAAAAAAAGTGGATTGAAGAAGAAATCATTCAAGTTTGAGAGCTTCATTAAACATCCAAGAAAAAAGAGAAAAAAAGATTTTCAAGTATAGATTTTAGAGACATTCAAGAGCTATCTTCAACATCATCTTCAATATTCTCTCAACTTTAAAGGAAGAATAATCAAGCATCAAAGAGCAATCTTTCGATATCTTCACCACACTCAAAAAGAGTCTTTCTTTTTAGTTTTTTTTGTGCTGAATTGTATTTTTTATTCTTTGCAAGTTTTTTTGGAGAAAAAATTGAGATTAATTGTTAGTCCAAAAAAATAATTATGTATGATTGTGTTGGGGAGCTAAGGCTAAAACCAACGGATTGATAGCGAGCTCAAAAAACTATCGATGTAAGGTTGATAGTGAGCTCAAAAATTATCGATGTAGGATTGTGATTGTGAGCCCGAAAAATCAACTAAATTTATTTGGAAGCCTGATAAAATAAATGCACTGTAGTCAAGGGATTATAGTAGAATTCTTAAAGGAGCTTGGGAAGTAGTCGTAGGAGCAGGTATCTCCGAACCACTATAAATTTGTATTTTTGTGCTATGCTTTCTTGTGTTTTATTTGCATATTTTCAATACTTGCTTAGATTAGTTTTTACTTCCATTGTTACATATTATTTCCATCACACAATCATTCAAGTAATAAATATATATCTGTTTAGAGTTTTAATTTCGTTACAAAATTTTTAAAATATCCAATTCATCCTCCTCTTGGGTAGCTATACCTGGGCAACAATTAGCACTAGAGGAAGGGCCTCGAGCTCTTTTAAGAGAAGAGGGAACATGATGTGATGAAGCACAAAATGCCTACCTCTCATCGAAATTATTCATCGTAGTCGAAGTAGAGCTACTCGTGGATCCACTGTAGTGCAACCTCCCACTATGATAGATCCATTGTCATTTGAAGTCTTGGTTCACCAGATCCAGTTACTGACCGACAGTGTGTAGCGGCTCCAACAAGTGATGGAGTAGTGGCAACGGCATATAGAACTGAACCCTCGAGCAGTTCCCTCCCATCTCAATCGGTGATCTTGTTTTCAGAGTTTGAGACCCACCTTCGGTAGTGCTCTCGCCACTCCACCACCATTTTGATTGTTCATCTTCCTATCAGAGCTTGATGGAAGAAGCATATCAGAAAAGCTCTTGCTCTGTCGATGATTGGGTCTCAACCTACTCTCCTAAGCTTGGAAGGTCCCGATGGGAGGAGGAGCACAAGAAGAGAGTCCAGGACATCCAGCATCATCTCGATGAAACTCAGAATAAGCCTCATCATAGCAGTGATGGCTTCGACTTCAACTCTCAACCACCATTCATCCAGGCCATCTTAGAGGAACCGATCTCAAGTTGGTTCAAAGCACCTCCGCTGGAGCCATATGATGGCTCCACAGACCCTCTTCATCATCTGTAGGGTTATAGAACTTCCATGATTATTTAGGATGCTTCGGATGCCCTCATGTGTCTTGACTTCTTGGCCACTCTTAGAAAATCGATGTCGGTATAGTATGTTGAACTCCGACCAGGGTCCATCTATTCATTCGAGCAGCTCAACAAACTGTTCGTTACTCACTTTAGTAGCTACCGACCCCAATCAAAGGACTCAAACAATCTCTTCTCTCTCCAAAAAGAAAAGAGTGAGCCACTGTGTGATTACCTCATGTGCTTCAATGCTGGCACACTCGAGGTGTAAGACCTCGACCAATCGATGGTGTTATAGGTAGAAAAATCCTATTGCTCGAGCCAAAGGCACTGGCAAGCCTCGATCATGGTAGATCCAAAGGTCAGTTGATGATCCATGTATCAACCCCCAATCCATGCCTCGGTCGACCACTCTGCATTAGCATCAACTGCCAATCCATGCCTCAGTCGACCACTTTGCATCAACATCAGCCACTGATCAATGCCTCAATCAACCCTTTCACATTAGCATCAGTCGCCGACCTATGCTTCAATCAACCTCCCTATATTAGCCACCAATCCAAGCTTCGGCCGACCTTTGCTTTGATCGACATACTTGGAAGGGCTAACTAAGAGCACTTGCACAGTCCTTTCAAATCATGTGACCACCAGAAATAGTTGGCCACAGGTTGGATAAGGCCATGACAACTGCTAAATCTTGGGAGATTATGCCAGAAATCTCATGGTGGCATGCTTGAAGGAGTCAGAATGCCCTCCAACAACTCTGCCCTCTTATGGCTCGCACATCTATAAATAGAGGGTACGCAATCTCTCTCTTGTGCACTCTTTTCCATCTGTTTCAGACTTCTAACTTGAGTGTCAGTAGTGCTCTTGCCATTTTGTCGGTCCTGCCATCGTGGTCCAACAGTCACCATCAAACTCTAGCTAATCCAACCTGAGTCAAAAATCATAGCAACAAATTGGTGCTACAGAAAGAACCTTAAGGCCCACATTCGAGAAGGAGCATAAGATCTACAACAATGCCACCGTGCAGGACATCATCACGACAGTCCAATGCCATGATAGGTCGACCAACTAAAAATCTGATTGAGATCCATGCCTCGGCATAGCAATTGAAGATACCTCCATAGCCATCCAAATTGGCCATAGGGTTGAATCAGGACCAGTTCAAAGCATTGATCACTCAGGTATAGGCATTCACCATAGTGGTCCACACCATGCAACAACCAATCCTAGCGCAGGAGGCACCCCAACAGCAATCACCTTAGCCTCCCCATGAAGTCCAGAGCAAGGAAGACAGATGTGATTGAGTTGACTTCGAAGTCCCGAATGAAGGAGATGCTCCCCTACCCCTCACTCCATAAGAGATCTTCTCCAAGCTGATCTCCATCGTGCCACATAAAAGTCTACATAGCCCGTGATGCTGACATGGACCTCAAACTTCAAGAGTCATACTAGTGAATTGAGGCACTATAGCATCAAGTTGCACACCAAAACAATCAGCTGGCTTTCGCATCGATCCACCCTTTAGCGATAGGATCATGCAGGAGCCACTACCTACCAATTTCAAAATGCCATAGTTGGAGAACTACAATGGGTTGATCGACCTGATGGACCATTTGGAGAGCTTCAAGGCTCTCATGCTCTTTTACGGAGCGAATGACAGAATCCAGTGTCGAGGCTTCCCCTCAACACTCAAGAAGGCAGCCCAAGATTGGTACTCTAGTTTGAAGTTGGGCTCCATCCATTCGTTCAACTAATTGAATCAATTGTTTGTGGCCCATTTCATCGATAGCAAGAGGCAACACTGAGGATTCGGCTCCTTGGTGAACATCAAATAGAGAGAAGAAGAATCCTTCTGGGCTTATGTAAGCTGCTTTATTGCGGCCATCTTGGAAGTATGTGATCTGGATCAGCTGGTCATAATGACCATCCTAAAGGGTGGACTTCAGAAGAATTCTCTCTTCTTCTTGGAGAAAAAATATTCGAAAGACTTTGTCAAGATGCTAGATTGGACCAAAAAATATGCTCGAACTGAAGAAGCCTTCGAAAAATGTGGGACCTCGATAGATGTTACGATCGAGAGAAAGAAAGAAGACCCCAAGCTCTCCCCAATCTGAGAGGATCCCCTAAGGAGTCAGCCACAGTCCAAGACTCTACCCTGACACCAACAATCTAGAATGCCTCCTTGAGGATGATGACCTAAAAGCCTTAGGGGATAGTGTCGACCCTCACTGAGGTGCTTGTTGCTGTCGAGGAGATTCACAAACTATACTCCACTGAATATATCTAGAATTCAAGTGCTCATGAAAATTAGGGAGCAGCTTCCTAAGATGAAGAGAATGCGATCTCCACCAGATCAGCACAACCGGCATAAGTATTGCCTCTACCACCATGACCATGGCTACAACATCGAGAACTGCATCCAACTCCAACATGAAATTGAGGATTTTATCTGGCAAGGTTGATTGGATCATTTCATCTGATGCATACAGGGGGAGCACGATGATCCACCGAGGGCACCTCACCACCTAGAACAACCTCAATAAGAAGAGCCAGCAGAAATCGACCTATAGCCAGCGTAATCAATACTATCTTTGGAGGGCATAGCAAATTAGAACTCTGGGAGTCCACCAAAAGATAAAAGTCTGAGGAAGCTATCATCTTCTCTGAGAAAGATGCAAAGGGGGTTCAGTTTTTGCACAATGATGCAGTGGTTGTATCGTTAAGCATTGCCAATTATGACGTATGCTGCATTTTAGTAGATAATAGAAGCTCGGTTGATGTTTTATTTTACGATGCATTCTCCAAAATTGGCATTTTCTCAAATCAGTTGGGTAGACTAGATTCCTCTCTTGTAGACTTCATCGAAGATGCCATACCAGTCGAAGGGATTATTACCTTGCCAATCTTGCTTGATCGGGAGCTATGCTAGTCAACTGTCCAAATCGACTTCTTGGTGGTTAGGGCACCCTCGGCCTACAATGCCATCCTTGGATGATCGGGCTAGATGCCCTTCGGGTCATGGTATCAACTTACCATCTACTAATGAAGTTTCTGATGAAGCATGGGGTTAGAAAGGTCCAGGGAGGTCAGGTGTTAGCACAACACTGCTACAAGATCACCCTCCAAGGAGCAAGAATACCCGATGCTCTCCCCATTGAACGGCTAGACACCCATGATGAACTGACTGAAGAACAGGGAGAGCCAGTAGAGGACCTTATCACAATCCTCCTGGAGGATGAAAACAAGGAGCATATGATTCAGATCGGGTCCAACCTAAATGAGATAATAAGAGACCAGCTTACTTCCTTTTTACAGGAAAATGTGGATGTCTTTGCTTGGTCATCTGCTGACATGCCAAGTATCAAGCCCAAAGTGATGATGCATCGATTGAACGTGGACCCATTATACCAGCCCATCAAATAGAAGAAGTGGAGTTTCATCCTAAAGTAGTAGAAAGCCATCATCGATGAGGTAGACAAGCTAATTAGCGCTAGCTTCATTAGAGAGGTGAGTTATCCAAATTGGCTTACAAATGTGGTCCTCATTAAGAAGACAAATAAAAAATGATGGATCTGCATAGACCTCATCGACCTAAATAAAGCTTGCCTGAAGAACAAATATCCCTTACCTTGGATTGATCAACTGGTGGACGCCACTTCGGACCACGAGCTCCTCACCTTGATGGATGCCTTTTTCAGCTACAACCAAATTCGGATGACACCCAAAGATGAGAAGAAAATACTTTTGTTACTAATTGGGGTCTTTTTTGTCATCGGATTATGCCCTTTGGCTTGAAAAATGCAGATGCCACCTACCAATGGCTGGTAAATAAAATTTTCAAAGACAAAATGGCCAAAATATGAAAGCGTACATGGATGACATGAGTCGAGCATTAGAGGATCACATCATCGACCTTAGAAAAATCTTTGCCACTCTTCGTAAATATCAGATAGAGCTAAATCTAGCAAAGTATGCTTTTGGAGTCACCTCAAAAACGTTCCTCAACTTCATGGTCTCACGATGAGGCATCGAAGCTAACTCGGAAAAAGAACAAAGCCATACAGAAAATGACTTCATCAAAGTCTGTAAAGGAAATCTAGCACCTTATTGGTAAGGTAGCCACTCTCAATCAGTTCATTTCTAGATCGATTGAGCACTGCCTCACCTTTTACAAGATTATGAAGCCACCAAGGGACTTCAAGTGGGCTGGGGAAAGCCGACAGGCATTCAAAGAATTGAAGGATGACCTTAGCTCGGCACCACTTCTTAGCAAATCAGAGTCGGGCTAGGAGCTGTACATCTACTTGGAAGTCTCCCAACCGCAATAAGGTCGATGCTCGTCCATAAAGAAGGCAAGATTCAAAGGCTGATCTACTATATCAGCAAACCCTTCGTGATGTAGAGATCAGATATACAAGGCTCGAGAAGCTGATCTACGCTCTCATCATCTTGGTCTAAAAGCTTGGACCCCATTTCCAGGCCCATACAATAGTGCTTTTAACTGATCAACCCCTAAAGCCCATCCTGCATCAGCAAGATACATCAGGTTGATTGGTGAAGTAGGCAATCAAACTCATGGAGTTTGATATAAAGTTTCATCCCTATCCTTCCATTGAGGCAATTAGCCAACTTTGTCCTGGAGTGTACCATTCCTGAGGAAAGCCCCAAGGAAGATAAGCCATTGAAGGAAGATCCACACAAAGAACAACCCAAGGAGCTATGGTCATGCACATGGATGGGTTGTTAAGGTCTATCAGGTTTGCAGCGGTGTTAATTCTCATTGGACCAGAAAGAACCGCCATAGAATGTGCTTTATGCTTTGAGTTTTCAACCACCAATAATAAGGTAGAATATAAAGCTCTTACTACCAGATTGAAAATTGCAAGAAAGCTAGGTGTACAAAATCTAAAAATCTGCAGTGACTCTCAGCTGATGGTTGGTCAAATCTGAGGAGACTATGAAGCTCGGGAGGAAAATATAAAGAATCACTTGCAAAAGATAAAGGGATAAAGAAGCACCTGCAAAAGGTAAAGGGCCTAATTTTTGTATTCCCTAGCTTCGACATTTAGCAAGTACTGAGAATAGAAAACTTTTGAGCTGACCTCTTATCCAAGTTGGCGACTTCAGTGCCAAATGATTTGCCTAAAGAATCTTTCTTTAAAGTTGTGTAAAAATCCAGCATCAAGGAATCCACATCAATACTACAAACTGATTACAATTCAAGCTGGATAGACCTGCTGATCCACTTTTTTAGAGATAAAACATTGCCAATAGATCTGAAAGAAGCTTGAAAACTAAGAAACTAGGCATCCCACTATGTCCTCTATGAAAGCAAGTTGTATAGGAGGTCATTATTTTTACCACTACTCAAATGCCTACATCCCTCTAAGGTGGATTATGCTTCGTGAGAGGTGCATGAGGGAATATGCAGAAACCATCTGGGAGGCAGGTCATTGGCCTACAAAATGCTTCAATAAGAATACAATTGACCTACTATACAGTAGGATGCAGCTGATTTGATTAAATGATGTGACCGATGCTAGCAGAATGTAAATATATAGTGCCAACCTACCGCATTATTGACCCCATCAATGCACCATGGCCTTTCGCACAATGGGAGATGGACATCCTTGGGCTGTTCCTGTTAGATGTATGTCTTAGAGCCAATAAGATCGACATATTAATTTTTTTAGGATATAATTTTATGCCTGACTAACTAATTAGGACAGTTAATTCTATTCATATAATGCATGTATCCATGAATCATCTAGAGAATTAATAAGATGATGATACATATTTTTAAGAGTTAAAAATTTAAGGCATATATCATTGATGGTTAATTTTTAAATTACTCTCGATCAGAAAAATTATCATGAAGATGGTGATTGTTCAAGTAAGATTGGTGCACGGGATCACTTTTCTTAGGATAAATGAGTCTCGAGTCTATAGTATGGGGATACTAGAGTGAGAGTGCAGATATTTGTTAGAGGAACAAAAATACTGAATGTGATCAATACGAGAAGTCACTTAGATATCTACTCCACTCGTCAGTGATATTCTCGATGCTATAGTAGTGTGACTAGTTCTTAGACCTGCGGATACTTTGATTATTTATAATGAGGTGGCTATAGTTTGACTGCATCATAACTCGATCTCCTAGCTATATGGAGTCTTGAGATATATGTTGGCTGCAGCAGATTTATTATAAAAATAGGGATATGCATCTAGATGGGATCTATCGATCTTAGTAGTTAAGGAGTAGTCCTATGTGATTTATGAGATTGAGTTCGGGAGATCTTGGCCAGAACAAGATGAATAATAGAAAAAAAATATCCATCAAGTTTCATAAATAAAACTTAAGTCGAATAAATCTTACATATGATAGATGATGAGGTTTGATGGACTTTTCATAATCTCCATCTTGTCGAGACTAATGAAAGAAGAAACAGAAATCACATGATAACTACACCTAGAGATTCATTCTTCTGTTCTATTGGATTGTCACTACATGCTGCTAGCCGTTCACTAATGGATTGTGAAACTGATAAAAATTATTTTGATGATCAACAATTCTTTATTGGTGAGTTTAAAACTATTCTAATCCATTAAAAGATGTTTCAATCTATTGAATATTTTGACGGTGATCAAAATATTTCTCACAATCAGACAGAATAGAATCTATGGGGTATAAAGATGTCTTGACTAATCAGATTGTTGAATCATGATTTCAAATCACAAATCATAAGTGGAGTCGATTATCAATTTAATTGATTGTTGGGTATAAAATATCCACAGCCAAAGTTCTCAACAGAATCGGCTCCGAGAGGACTCCGTCCGGACTCCTACGGGAGCCAGGCTCCGCCCACGACTCCAACTTCAAAAGGGACTCTGCCCGGACTCCTACGGGAGTCGGACTCCGTCACCAACCTCGACTGCCGGTAAGCTCCGTCCGGACTCCTATGGGAGCCGGACTTTGCGCCTGACTCTAATTGCAGGGGACTCCACCCCGGACTCCTATGGGAGCCGGGCTCCGCCCGTGGACTTCAACTCCGAGAGGACTCCGCCCGAACTCCTACGGGAGTCGGGCTCCGCCCACGACTCAACTTCAAGAGGGACTCTGCCCGGACTCCTACGGGAGCCAGACTCCGTCGCCCAACCTCGACTGCCGGTAAGCTCCGTCCGGACTCCTATGGGAGCCGGACTTTGCGCCTGACTCTAATTGCAGAGGACTCCGCCCGGACTCCTACGGGAGCCGGGCTCCACCCACGACTTCAACTCCGAGAGGACTCCGCCCGAACTCCTATGGGAGCCGGGCTCCACCCATGACTCCAACTTCAAGAGGGACTCCGCCTGGACTCCTACGGGAGCCAGACTCCGTCACCAACCTCGACTGCCGGTAAGGCTCCGTCCGGACTCCTATGGGAGCCGGACTTTGCGCCTGACTCTAATTGCAGGGGACTCCGCCCGGACTCCTACGGGAGCCAGGATCCGCCCGCGACTTCAACTCCGAGAGGACTCCGCCCAGACTCCTACGGGAGCCGGGCTCCGCCCACGACTCCAACTTCAAGAGGGACTCGCCCGGACTCCTACGGGAGCCGGACTCCGTCGCCAACCTCGACTGCCCGGTAAGCTCTGTCCGGACTCCTATGGAAACCGAACTTCGCCTTCAACTTTAATTACAGGAAGACTTCACCCGGGACTCCTACAGGAGTCGGGCTTCATCCTTCAACTCCAACGGCTGCAGAAAGACTCGCCCGGACTCCTACGGGAGCCGGGCTTCGCCCTCGACTCCCAACGGACTTGCGAATAGACTTCGTCCGGACTCCCACGGGAGCCGGGCTCCATCCACGACCCCGACTGCAAGTAGATTCCATCCGGATTCCTACGGAAGCCAGGCTCCGTCTTCTATTCCGACTGCGGGAAGACCTCGTCCAAAACTTCTACAAGCACCAGACCTCGCTACCGGTTCTCTAACTGAACTTTGACCGACCAATCTGGACCCCCCTGGCAGGCCACAGTAACGGACAACATTGCTCCACTCCCTGCGACGAACCCTACGCAGCTCCATCACTCCCTGACAGACCGTATTAACGGCCATGATTCTGCTCCACTCTCTGCGGCGGATCCTGTGCGATTCCACCACCCCCAGATGAGTCACGATAGCAGACGCCGCTCCACTCCCCGTAACTGATCCCACGTGGCGAGCCACGGCGATAGCCACGACCCCACTCCATTACTCTCCGCAATAAATTCCTCCTGACTCTGGGCGGCCCACCACCAGATGGTTACAGGCGTCACTATCAATCTGTTGCCCTCTCCGTCTATAAAAGGGAAACCCCAGATACGTTATTCCATAAGCTCTTACTTTTCATCTCAAAACTCAGCTAAATTCTCGTTCGAGCACTCCATTCTTGTTGAGGCAGAGAACTGACTGAGCGTCGGAGGGTCTTACCGGAGCAACCCCACCTCCGGTTTAGACTTCCTTTGCAGGTCCCGGGGCGGCGACCGCGACTCCCTCGACTCCAGCTTCTCCGGCGTAAGCGAATTTTTTGCACCAACAGGATTGGCGCTAGAGGAAGGGGTGAACCTTCACAGTAACCCTGTTTCTTAAAGGAGTGCTCAACGGATCCGCCTCCGGTCATCTTATCCGGCACCCACTCCTCCTTTCCTCCACTGGATCCTCACTTGATGCCTTCTCGCGAGACATTCGCACAACTACCCACGGCCTCCGCAAGCCGTATCTCGGACCCCGATCTCGCCCCTGGTTTCTCAGGCCCCGCATCCTCTGGCTATGGTCACCGACATGGGGTGCCGGACGATCGGCCTCTGACGGATTCCGTCAACACCATCTCGGGAGGACCCCAGCGGGAAACAACCAACATACTGGCTGTATCCCCCAAGCGGCCAAAAAGGTTGAAGAACCCATAACTTTTACCGAAGAAGACACCCAGGGAGTCCAATTCCCTCATAACGATGCAGTCATAGTTTCCTTGAATATAGCGAATTACGACGTCCGTCGCATTCTTGTCGACAACGAAAGTTCGGCCGACATCTTGTTCTACGATGCCTTTTCAAGAATGTCCGCTCTTAACGGTCATCTGAGGCCGATTAGCTCCCCCTTGGTAGGGTTACCAGCGACGCCGTTCCGATGGAAGGGATGATAGCTTTGACTATGGCCACGGTCAATATCCAAAGCAGTCCAGGGCTCTGGTGAATTTCTTGGTGGTGAAGTGCCATCCGCCTATAATGCCATCCTCGGCCGACCTGGCCTCAATGCTCTCCGAGCTGTCGTATCGACCTACCATTTGAAGTTGAAGTTCCCACCAATCAGGGGATCGAGAGGTCCGGGGAGACCAAGCCCTGGCCAGACACTGCTACAACATCGCCTTGCAAAGAGCGATCAATCTGACCCCTGTCCTATCGATGGACTAGATGCTCGCGATGACCTCACCGAAGAGAGGGTGCCCCGATCGAAGATCTGGTACCGATCTCTTTGAATGACGGGAATGCGAAACA
>NC_025993.2:127635731-127665222 GCF_000442705.2 Elaeis guineensis
ATGATGGGCAGTCTATCAATGATCATTGTCTGATGTTGGTGCAAAAATCTGCTTGCGTCGGAGAAGCTGGAGTCGCGGTCGCCACCGGGACCTGCAAAAGAAGTCTAAATCGGAGGTGGGGTTGCTCCGGCAAGACCTCCGATGCTCAAGTCAGTTCTCTGCCTCAACAAGAAAGGAGTGCTCGAACGGAAATTTTAGCAGAGTTTTGGGATAGAAAATAGAGCTTATAGAATAACGTATCTGGGGTCCCCTTTTATAGGCGTAGGGGGCAACAAACTGATAGCGATGCCTGTAACCGTTTGGTAGTGGGCCGCCAGAGTCAAGAGGAGTTTGTTGCGGAGAGTAGTGGGGTGGACCCATGGCTATCACCGGGGCGTGCCGCGTGAGTCTGCCACGAGGAGTGGAGCGCGTCCGTTGTCGCGACTTGCCAGAGAATGAAAGAATTGTGCGGTATCCATCGCAGGGAGTGGAGCAGGACCGTGGTCATTATTACGGCCTGACAGGGAGTGATGGAGCCACGTGAAATCCATCGCAGGAGGTGGAGCAGAATCATGGAGTGATGGAGGCACGTGAAATCTGCCGCAGGGAGTGGAGCAGAATCACGACTGTTACTGCGGCGCGCTAGGGGGTGAAGGTTCGCCGGGGAAGTCGGCTGGAGCGTCTGACGGAGAGAGGTAGTTAGCAATCTGTCTGAGAGGAGCTCGAAATCCGACTTTCGTAGGAGTTCGGACGAAGTCTTCCTTCAGTCACAGCCGGGGGTGGAGTCCGGCTCCCGTAGGAGCTCGGGCGAGATCCACCTGTAATCAAGGTCAGGGATGAAGTCCGGCTCTCAGTAGTCGAAGTTGAGGATGGAGCCTGACTCCTGTAGGAGTCCGAGAGGAGTCTTCCTGCAATTAAAGTCAGGTGCGAAGTCCGGCTCCCGTAGGAGTCCGGACGAAGCTTACCAGCAGTTGAAGTTGAGGACAGAGCCCGGCTCCCGTAGGAGTCCGGGCGGAGTCTTCCTGCAATTAAAGTTAGGTGCGAAGTCTGACTCCCGTAGGAGTCCGGAGAAGCTTACCAGCAGTTGAAGTTGAGGACGGAGCCCGGCTCCCGTAGGAGTCCGGCGGGGTCTTCCTGCAATTAAAGTCAGGTGCGAAGTCCGGCTCCCATAGGAGTCCAGATGAAGCTTACCAGCAGTTGAAGTTGAGGACGGAGCCTGGCTCCCGTAGGAGTCCGGGTGGGGTCTGTCAGCAGCCGGAGTCGGGGATGAGGCCTGGCTCCCGTAGGGGTTCGGGCGGAGACTTCCTGCAATTAAAGTCAGGGGCAAAGTCTGGCTCCCGTAAGAGTCCGGACGAAGCTTACCAGCAGTTGAAGTTGGTGATGGAGCCCGGCTCCCGTAGGAGTCCGGGCGGAGTCTACTTGGCAGTCGGAGTTGTGGGTGGAGTCTGGCTCCCGTAGGAGTCCGGACGAGGTCTGTCTGCAGTTGGAGTCGGGGACGAGGCCCGGCTCCCGTAGGGTTCCAGGCGGAGTCTTCCTACAATTAAAGTCAGGGGCGAAGTCCGGCTCCCATAGGAGTCCGGACGAAGCTTACCAGCAGTTGAAGTTGGTGACGGAGCCTGGCTCCCATAGGAGTCGGGTGGAGTCTACTTGGCAGTCGGAGTTGTGGGCGGAGTCCGGCTCCCGTAGGAGTCCGGACAAGGTCTGCCTGCAGCCGGAGTCGGGGACGAGGCTCGGTCCCGTAGGGGTCCGGCGGAGTCTTCCTGCAATTAAAGTCAGGGGGAAGTCCGACTTCCGTAGGAGTCCGGACGAAGCTTACCAGCAGTTGAAGTTGGTGGCAGAGCCCGGCTCCCGTAGGAGTCCAAGTGGAGTCTACTTGGCAGTTGGAGTTGTGGGCGGAGTCTGGCTCCCGTAGGAGTCCGAACGAGGTCTGCCTGCAGTCGGAGTCGGAGGAGACTCGCGAGGGCTAATCCCGTTGAGAACTTCGGTTGAGGGTATTTTATACCGAACACCAGTCCCCCTACTTTCGAGTTTGAATTTGAATGAAGAAGTACAGAGAGGTTTGCACAGCCGAAGTTGCCCCCTTGAATCTTGTGCACAGCCCCCTCAGATATTTTGGCATTAAATGTGCGCGTGCTGGAGTCTTTTCGAATCGGGGTGATATGAAGGGACCCTTCGATATTCCTGCTGGTACGTCGGCCCAGGTACAGTGCAGTAATGGCTCTGTCAGCCATCAGCCGCTTTAACCACCTGCCGTGGTGAGTGGGACATGTGTCAAGCGTGGGCCGGTCTGGGGGGATTCGCGATCATTATGACGCCGGATCCCAGGGTCTATTTAAACCCATCCTTCCGCCTTTAGGGGCCCTATTCCGCTTGAGAGTTCTATTGGTATCTGCCCTTTCTTCGAGAGTCCTGATTCTCTTGGCATCTTCTTGGGCCATAGGCGTCCTTCGAGTCGTCACTGTCCTCGCCCCTCTGCATCCCTCAGAGCGATCTAGGTTAGTCCCAGAACCTTCATTTTTCTTCCCGCCATTTAGGACCTTTTCTTTGCCATTTTCTTCTGTCGTATTCCTCTGAGTTAGTCTCCTGTGACCTCTCGTCCTTTGTCCCATCTGTTTTCTTCGGGATCTTTAGGGTCTTCATTTGAAGTTATTTGAAATATCTTCCAGCACTTCCGCTTCCAGTGGTTCCAGGAGTTCTTCCGCCTCAACCCCCTAGGTCCCCCGTTCTGTAGATGAACCCGCATCTGGGGCTGGGCTTCGCCAATTTTTGCGTCGGGTGCCATTCCATGCTCCCTAACTCGGATGAGCTCCTTCTGATAAGGGTTCAGTATGGAGTTCCTCCGGAGTACGACCTGGAGCTGCCTGGCCCCTCCGACCAGGCTAGCACTCCCCCACCCGATCATTTTTGCCTGTATCAGGAGGCTTTCGTACCGGACTCCGGCTTCCGCTTCCGCCCTTTGTCATCCCCTCTTCCGGTTCTTAGATATCTCTTTGGCTTCAGTTGCCCCGAATTTCTTTAGGTTTTTGATAGGATTTCTTTCCCTTTGCCACGTAGTCGAGGTTCAGCCATCCCTCTCTCTGTTTAGGCATTTCTATACCTTCAAGCATCACCCTTCGGCGAAGGACTGATGGTATTTCTCCCTCAGTTTGGCAAGAAGGGGTTGCTGAAAGGTGCCCCCTCTTCAATCTACAACTGGAAGGAGAAATACCTCTTCGTCCACTGCCCGACCTTGAGGCTGGGCCTGCCCCCTTGGGGCTCTCTGAGGGACTCTGTCCGTCGGGCCCCTAGCCTGGGGGAGGACGACCTCCAGGCTGCCCGAAAGCTTCTTGACTACTCCGCTCCTTCCCTTTCCAACCTTCTGAGGGAGCAATTTTTGTTCAACATCGGCCTGAGCCCCCAGGATCCTGCGAGTGCTCCATCTTTTCCTTTCTCTTCTTTTCTTCCGTCCTTCTTCTTTTTCTTTCTTTTTTTCTCTTTTCTCTTTTTTCTTCTTCTTCTTTTTTTTTCTTTTCTCTTTTTTTTTTTTTTGCATGCTACTCCTTCTTTTTTCGCCCCATTATTGATTTCTGATTTTTGATTGATTTTTTTTTTTTTTTTTTTTAGGAATGGACGCCGAAGCAGCACGGATGCTTGCCAGAGGCCTCAAGGCCCACAAAAGAAAGGATGCCGCGGCCTTCGGATCAGCAAAGAGGGCCAGGGTGGAGGAGTCGAGCTTGGCCGCACCCATCCAAGCGGCTCCAGCGATCGACATTCCCTCGGACGTCAACCAACGGCCCCCCGGGCCTCTTCGAGGAGTCCACCGACTGGGGCTCCCATTTTGGGGGTCCGCTCCATGGAGGCACCTGTAGTCGAGAGGGGGAAGAGAAGGAAGTCGGTGGCCCGCAGGGTGAGTAGCCCGCTGACGAGTCCCTCGGTTCTGAAGAGGAGCCGGAGAATCCTTCAATGACAGGGACTTGATCAAGCGGTTGATCGACGGCTGCATTCTGCCTGAAGTCATCGAGAGGATCGACCGCATCGATCCTGAGCAGTGGGTTTGGGACTCCCTAGGGTCCTTTCTCAAGGTAAACAAATCTTCATTTAACTGGCTATTCGACCCTTGTTCTGATCCCCTAGCCGCCCTTGCAGATTGGGCACCAGCTCCTCGCCAATATCGAGGCGACGAACCGGGCGAGGAGGGATGCCATCCAGGTGGAGGAGCATCGTCGGCCGAGGTCGCTCACCTCAAAGAAAAGGTAGCCGAAGTAGTTGCCCTCCAGGAGGCCCTGGAGAGAGAAAAGCAGGCCTGGGAGGAAGAGAGGCAGACCTCGGAGGAGACGGTGAGGAAGGCGAAGGCTGAGGTCGCCAACTTGGCAGAGCATATTCCGGTCCTGGTCTCGGAGGCCAGGGTTCTTGCAGTGGAGGAGTTCAAGACCTCCGCAGAGATGAGGGACCTGAAGGTCAGGTTCGGCCAAGAAGCATTCATCAAGGGGTTCGAGCTCTGTCAGGAGAAGGTGGCCAGGAAATTTTCCGAGCTCGACCTCAGCTTCTTGTGCGAGGAGTCTGAGGATGAGGCCGGTCCTTCTCCTGCCACTACTGCTGCCGTAGCCCCCCTCCAGGAACACCGAGCTCTCCAACTCCTGCTTCTGAGGTCTGAGACCTCCGACCTTATATCTTTCTTTTACTGTAATTTTTCTTTTCCTTTTTGTCTTCAAGAATCATTCAATCAATAAAGTTGAATTTCTCATTGTGGATGGCTTCTCTTCTCCCCCTTCCCCCCTTTTTATTTTTCTTTCTGCAATGAGATGCGCCTTGACGCTTCTGTCTCTCGATGGCAGTGTCCTGCCAAGGCACTTCTCCTGCCCCAGGAGATCCCGCTGAAGTCCACGATCCAGCGGCTGAAGAAGGAGGTTCTTCATGCGATAAAAAGGTCGAAGAAGATGGAAGGCGAGCTTCGCAGGTTAAGGGAGGGTTACTCCGAAGCCACCTCGGAGGCCACCCGCTTCAGGAATCTTCACGTGAAGGAGATCATGGAGTATAGCCGGAGGAAGGCGGACTTCGTGAAGGAGCTTGAGGAACACAAGAAGAGTGCCAGCGATCGAATTTGGGCTCAAGCTGCCAAGATCAGCTCTCTTAAGGTGGAACTGTCAGCTGCGCAGGAGAGGATTGGCCAGCTGGAGGAAAGTTCATCCCGGCTCTTGGCCCGGGCCGACGGCGACTGGGAGTGGTCGAAGAAGGTCTCCGACCTTCAGCAGCAGCTTCAGGATGCCGAGGTGAGCCATGACGTGCATCGGGCCGGTTGGCGCAGGTAGGTGGATGAATATAAAGGGAAACTCAGGGTGGCGACTGACGAAGTCGCCCATCTTCAAAGGCAGCTGGCTGGTAGGGCTCAGCTCGCCTCTTCTCGGGATTCCAACGAACTCCAGTCCCTGAGAGGAACCGTCGAAGGGCTTTCTGTCGCCCTCGGAGAGAGGATGGCTGAGCTGCAGTAATTGAAGATCCAGCTGGCACACGAGCAGCAGGCCATCACGGATGCGAAGGCGGAATTCGAGGTCCTGAGAAAGAGGCATCGAGAGGCAGAAAATGAAAGCCAGCGACTTCGTCAGGCGCTCCAGGATGCGCTGCTGAAAAAGAGAGAGATAGAAGAAGAAGTTGAGAATCTGAGGCAGTCCTGGATAAGGAGTGGAGCAGATAATTCTAGGTCGGAAGAAGCAGAGCTTTCCTAGGGCTCTTTTTGTCCTTCCATCTTTTCGTGTATACATTTTCTCTTTTGTTGTTTTATCTCGCTTTTGTCGTTTTGCTTTTCTTCCTTTGGCCTTCTGGGCTTCGTGGTGTATATTTCGCAAATGGAATGAAAAGGGGATTTTGTGTTACCTCATCTACTTATTGTATTAAATTGTCATCCGTCGAACTTCTTTTATCGTTTGACTTGTCCGACGTTGACGTCGTTTGGAGGTGTCCAGTTGTCGACACACTGATTTGCTTTCCTCATCGTCCATGGCCGTGGGCTCGAGCTTGGTGGTCCGAACTCCGCATTACCTCAGAGGCGTCGTTGTTTTCTTGACCTATGTCAAGAGCCTTCTTAGAGGCCGGGGGTGTTTGGTAGGAACTTCCCATCTTTGTTAAGACGAGGTTCCTTAGGTCTTTGGTGTGGTTTGTCCTTCACCTGTTTCCGACGTAGTTCGTTGCTTTCCTTTTTAATTTCCCTCCTCTTTTCGGAGTGAGGGCCCTCCCCTTGCTTTTTGTGGGATTGCGTAGAAGTGTGGAGGTGCCGCTGAGGGGCCTTTCTCCTTCATCCGATCTCGTCGGGCAGCCGGGTTTTGTCACCGTCAGGATGAGGTTCTCCTTCTATTCCTGACGGGGCCGTGGGGACACATAAGGGCCATCGCAAGGGCCTCTCCCCCTATCCAGTCTGAAAGAACCGAGCCTTCAACTTTGCTCATGTCAGGACGAGGTTCTCCTCCTGTTCCTGACATAGCTGTGGGGGCGCATTAGGGCGTTGTAAGGCCTCTCCCCCCATCCGATCTAAAAGAATCGGGCCTTTGACTTTGCTCATGTCAGGACGAGGTTCTCCTCCTATTCCTGACATGCTATGGGGGCGCATTAGGGCATTGTAAGGCCTCTCCCCCATCCGGTCTAAAAGAATCGGGCCTTTGACTTTGCTCATGTCAGGACAAGGTTCTCCTCCTGTTCCTGACATGGCTGTGGGGGCGCATTAGGGCGTTGTAAGGCCTCTCCCTCCATCCGATCTAAAAGAACCGGGCCTTTGACTTTGCTCATGCCAGGACGAGGTTCTCCTCCTGTTCCTGACATGGCTGTGGGGGCACATTCGGGCGTTGTAAGGCCTCTCCCCCCATCCGATCTAAAAGTACCGGGCCTTCATTTTATTTATGTTAGGATGAGGTTCTCCTCCTGTTCCTAACATAACCTTGTTTTAATTGTTTGAAGGGGTTATCCCCAGTTGTAATAAATCCATGCCAAATGGGAAGGACATGCAAAGTCAAAAGGAATTTAGATTCAGGGCAAAGTCGTAAGCAATACATTTACAGGTTTCCGAGTTCCATGGTCGTGGAAGGTCTGCTCCTCCTTGAGGCCCTCCGGTGATGGAGTCGATGGTCTCGATTGGAGGTCGATCTCCGGGCTGCTCCTCCCTCCTTGGCAGTTCAGGTTGCAGTAGGGCCCTTGGCCGATCTTCTCTACCCTCAGGCTGGCGTCGGATGAACCTATCGAGTCGACCTCGCTGGATGAGCTCCTCGATCTTGTCTCGGAGCTGGATGCATTCCTCCATGTCGTGGCCGTGGTCGCGATGGTAGAGACAGAACTTGTTGGGGTTGCGCTTCCCGGGGTGTGTACGCATCCTCTCTGGCCTAGGGAGCTGCTCCCTGACCTCCATCAGTACCTGGGTCTTCGAAGCATTGAGGGGGGCGTAGTTGCAGAATCTTTTCGATGGAGAACCCCGCCGAACCCCGCGATCCAGACTTCTTTGCCTACGTACCCAGGGAGGAGTATGGGCACGCTTGTGCCCAGGAGGGGATCGAGAATGCGGTCGAGCTTCTCTTGACCTTCTTTCGACTGCGGGCTTACTCGAGTCTCCCGCCTGCCGCTCTCTCACGGTCTCCTCATCCTTCATTTTGAAGGCTTCTTCCGCTCGAGCATACCCTTCAGCCTGAGCCAATAAATCAGCAAAATCCCTGGGGTAGTACTTCTTCTCCAGGGAGAAAAAAGATCATTCTTTTGAAGGCCGCCCTTCAGAGCGGCCATTGCTACTGATTGGTCCAAATTCTGGACCTCCAGCACTGCGATATTAAAACGGTTGATGTAGGCCCGAATGGACTCCCTTCCCTCTGCTTGATATTGATGAGGGACTCCGAACCCTTTCGAGGGCAAAATGGGCCACGAATTGGTGGCTCATCTGATCGAAGGAAAAGATGGTACCTGACTTCAGCATCGAGTACCAGTTTCTCGCCGCTCCCTTCAAGGTGGATGGAAAGGCTTGGCATAGAATGGCATCGGGAGCGTCATGAAGCAGCATCATCGTCCGGAAGGCTTCCAGATGATCAATCGGGTCTGAAGTCCCGTCGTAGCTTTCGAAGTGGGAGAGTTTGAAGTTTGGCGGGATCGGTTCCTGCATGATCATTTGAGAAAAGGGAAGGTCAGTGCAAATATCCTCACCATAAGCGGGGGGAGCGTGGCGGAGTTCTTCGATCCGTCGGTTCATCTCTTGGAGTCTCCGATCTAAAAATCCTCTCGACTTCGGGTCTCGAGGGTCCTCTGACAGAATGGGGGCAGGGATCTTCCAGGGGTGGAGTCATGATCCGATTGAGGGCTCTCCACCCTCGGGTTCGTCTTCCCAGGAAAGATGGGATGGCTGGCCCAGGAGGCCCACCCCACTGTCAGATTCTGGTGTTCCGGTGACACCCTTTCCAGGTGCACTAATGCCTGCGGTTGCTGCTGCTGCTGTATGGCCTGCACGGCTTCAGTGAGGCCTCTGACCTGCTGTGCCAGCAGATCAAATTGCTCCGCACCGACCGCCATCACCGGAGGAGGAGGAGGTTGGGAAACTGGAGGTGAGGCCGGAGCCTGAGATCTGGCCGCGGAGGCCATGGATCGTCGCGTGGATGCCTTGCGGGAGGCATCGAGCAAAGACCAAGTGGAGGAAGGAGGAGAGGGGGGAGCATGGCAAAGACGTCCGGGGGCAATCCCGTTGAGCGCTCCTTTAAGAACAAGGGCACCATGAAGGTTCATGCCCTTCCTCTAGCGCTAATCCTGTTGGTGCAAAAATTTGCTTGCGTCGGAGAAGTTGGAGTCCGGTCGCCGTCGGGACCTGCAAAAGAAAACTAAACCGGAGGTGGGGTTGCTCCGGCAAGACCCTCCGATGCTCAAGTCAGTTCTCTGCCTCAACAAGAATGGAGTGCTCGAACGGAAATTTTAGCAGAGTTTTGGGATAGAAAATAGAGCTTATAGAATAACGTATCTGGGGTTCCCTTTTATAGACGTAGGGGGCAACAAACTGATAGCGATGCCTGTAACCGTTTGGTAGTGGGCCGCCCAGAGTCAGGAGGAGTTTGTTGCGAAGAGTAGTGGGGTGGACCCTGGCTATCACCGGGGCGTGCCGCATGGAGTCTGCCACGAGGAGCGGAGCGGCGTCCATTGTCGCACTTGTCAGAGAATGGAAGAATCGCACGGTATCCATCGCAGAGAGTGGAGCAGGATCGTGGCCATTATTACGGCCTGTCAGGGAGTGATGGAGCAGCATGGAATCCATCGCAGGAGGTGGAGCAAAATTGTGGAGTGATGGAGGCGCATGGAATCTGCCGCAGGGAGTGGAGCAGAATCGCGGCTGTTACTGCGATGCGCCAGGGGGTGAAGGTTCGCCGACGGAAGTCCGGCTGGAGCGTCTGACGGAGAGAGATAGTTAGCAATCTGTCTGAGAGGAGCTCGGAATCTGGCTTTCACAGGAGTTCGGATGGAGTCTTCCTTTAGTCACAGCCGGGGGTGGAGTCCGGCTTCCGTAGGAGCTCGGGCGAGATCCACCTGTAATCAAGGTCAGGGATGAAGTCCGGCTCCCAGCAGTCGAAGTTGAGGATGGAGCCCGACTCCCGTAGGAGTCCGGGCAGAGTCTTCCTGCAATTAAAGTCAGGTGCGAAGTCTGGCTCCCGTAGGAGTCCGGACGAAGCTTACCAGCAGTTGAAGTTGAGGACGGAGCCCAGCTACCATAGGAGTTCGGGCGGAGTCTTCCTGCAATTAAAGTCAGGTGCGAAGTCCGACTCCCGTAGGAGTCCTGACGAAGCTTACCAGCAGTTGAAGTTGAGGATGGAGTCCGGCTCCCGTAGGAGTCCGGGTGGGGTCTTCCTGTAATTAAAGTCAGGTGCGAAGTCTGGCTCCCGTAGGAGTCCGGACGAAGCTTACCAGCAGTTGAAGTTGAGGATGGAGCCCGACTCCCGTAGGAGTCCGGGCGGGGTCTGTCAGCAGTCGGAGTCGGGGACGAGGCCCGGCTCCCGTAGGGGTCCGGCGGAGTCTTCCTGTAATTAAAGTCAGGGGCGAAGTCCGGCTCTTGTAGGAGTCCGGACGAAGCTTACCAGCAGTTGAAGTTGGTGACGGAGCCTGGCTCCCGTAGGAGTCCGGGCGGAGTCTACTTGGCAGTCGGAGTTTGGGTGGAGTCCGGCTCCCGTAGGAGTCCGGACGAGGTTTGTCTGCAGCCAGAGTCGGGGACGAGGCCCGGCTCCCGTAGGGGTCCGGGCAGAGTCTTCCTGCAATTAAAGTCAGGGGCGAAGTTCGCTCCCGTAGGAGTCCGGACGAAGCTTACCAGCAGTTGAAGTTGGTGACGGAGTCTGGCTCCCGTAGGAGTCCGGGCGGAGTCTACTTGGCAGTCGGAGTTGTGGGCGGAGTCTGGCTCCCGTAGGAGTCTGGATGAAGTCTGCCTGCAGCCGGAGTCGGGGATGAGGCCCGGCTCCCATAGGGGTCCGGGCGGAGTCTTCCTGCAATTAAAGTCAGGGGCGAAGTCCGGCTCCCGTAGGAGTCCGGACGAAGCTTACCAGCAGTTGAAGTTGGTGGCAGAGCCCGACTCCCGTAGGAGTCCAGACAGAGTCTACTTGACAGTTGAAGTTGTGGGCAGAGTCCGACTCCCGTAGGAGTCCGGACGAGGTCTGCCTGCAGCCGGAGTCGGAGGAGACTCGTGAGGGTTAATCCCGTTGAGAACTTTGGCTAAGGATATTTTATACCCAACATCTGATAATAATCAAAGACATAGAGGAGCTTCAGAAGCTTAGGATGAACATGGACAAAGAATTATAGGTGGATCTGATCTTCCAGTCTCTTTCTAATTCATATGGACAGTTCATCATGAACTACCATATGAATAAAATCGATGACACTTTGTCTGAGTTATTGAATATGCTGGTAACAGCAAAGGACACCTTGAAGAGTTCAAGGGGCACAATTCTAGCTGTGGAGTGGGCTTCCTCGAAAAGAAAATCTTTTTTTAAGAAGAAAAAAAAGTTCGTGAAAAAATAAAAGAATGAGGCCAAGCCCAACAAACAGGTTTCGAAGAAGACCGACGACAAAGAAAAATATTTTCATTGCAACATCGAAGGCCACTATAGGAGGAACTGTCCGGCCTATCTGGCGACTGTCAAGAGAAGAAAGAAGAATGGGCCTTCTGAAGGTATGTCTGAATTGCTCGTTATTGAAACTAATCTAATAGTTTCCTCTTCTTCTTATTGAATTCTAGATTTTGGTTCAAGTACTCATTTGTGCACTTCTATACAAGATCTTGAAGAAGTTAGGGGGCTGAGGAAAGATGAGATCACTCTCCGGATCGACAATAGAGTAAGGATTGCAGTTGTGGCCATTGAAACCTACCCTCTGCGACTACCGTTAGGAGTTAGTTTATTTTTGAAAGACTGTTATTATATACCTGTAGCTAGCATTTCAATAAAGATGTATTCAATTTATTTCAAAAATAAAATTATTGCATGTGCTTTCTTGATTGACGGTCTTTACCATTTGCATACAGATGCAAGTGTAAATATTAATGAGTAAATAGTGAATGACATAGGGTATAAGAGATCTAGAGATAGAATTAGCCAAAAGTATCTGTGGCACCTTAGGTTAGGCCATATTGGAGAGGACAGACTCAACAAACTAGAGAAAGATGGTTTTCTCAAACCATTGACTTTCGAGTCTTATTCGGTTTGTGAATTGTGTCTTCAAAAAAAAATGGTCAAGCTACCCTTTGTGGAATATGAGGAAAGGACCACTGAGATATTAGCTCTAATACACATTGACGTGTGTGGTCCATTCAATGTATAAGTTAGGGATAGCTATATCTACTTCATAATCTTTACCGATGATTATTCATGATATAAATTTGTGTATTTGATGCACCAAAAGTCTGAAGCCTTTGAAAAGTTCATAGAGTTTAGACATGAAGTAGAAAAATAGATCGAAAAATTCATTAAGGTTCTTCGATCAGATCGAGGAGAAAAATATCTTAATGGAGAATTTCAAACCTATCTCAAAGATAATGGCATAGTCTCACAGTGAACACCTTTAGAGATACCTCAGCTCAACAGGATATTCGAAAGGAGGAATCAGACCCTATTAGATATGGTTCTATCCATGATAAGCTTCATAGACCTTTCTGTCTTTCTCTGAGGACATGCTTTACTTTCTGCAATTCATCTTTTGAATCGAGTTTCTTCTAAATCTATTCCTACCACACCATATAAGTTATGGTATGGTAAGAAGCCAACTCTTAGGTACCTCAAGATTTAGAGATGTCTGACCCATTGCAAGCGACAGCAGGTGGATAAGTTAGAGGCTAAATCCTTTAAGGCTCACTTTATAGGATATCCTAAGAAAACTATGAGATACTACTTTTATCTTCTTGAGGATCACAATGCGATTGTGAGCCATCATACTGTCTTCTTAGAAAGAGTTTATCCAAGATGAAGGCAGTGGGAGGAAGATTGAGCTTGAAGAGAAAGTCTCTAAAGAGCATCGAGTTCAAGAATCTGAATCCAGTAATGAGCCAGCAGATATGATACCTCCTCCACCTCATAGATCAAGTAGGATCTCTCTTTCTCTTGAAAGGTATTTAGGTATTCTTACAGAAGATTTAGAAGAAGTATTCTTTGTGGGAGATAGGGACATTAGGAATGATCCCAAAATCTACGACGAGATAATATTAGATATAGACTCTGAGAAATGGATGGAAGTGATGAAGTCAGAAATTGACTCTATGCATTCCAACCAGGTTTGGTCCTTAGTAGACCACCTAAAGATATTATACCTATAGGGTATAAATAGATTTACAAAAAAAAATAGAGTCGGATGGTAAGATAGAGATCAATAAGGCAAAGCTAGTTATGAAAAGTTATAGTCAATATGAAGGTATTAACTATCATGAAACATTTTCGTCTGTAGCCATGCTGAAATCCATCCATACTCTACTTGCGATAGCAGCCTTTCATGATTATAAAATCTGACAGATGGATGTGAAAACTATCTTTCTAAATGGATATCTTGAAGAAGATATTTATATGGAGCAGCCTCTGGGTTTCACATTCAGTGATAGTGATCACAAGATCTGCAAGCTGCAAAGATCCAAATATGGACTTAAGCAAGCATCTCAGAGTTGGAACACTCACTTCAAGATGTGATCAAAATATTTGATTTCATCAAAAATGAGGAGCCGTGTGTGTACAAAAAGATCAGTGGGAGTACTATCATATTTTTTTATATTGTACATGGATGATATCCTCTTGATTGAAAATGATATTTTCATACTGATATCGATCAAAGTATGGTTGTCGAAAGAGTTCGCCATGAAAGACCAAGGAGATGCTTCCTACATTCTTGGTATAAAGACCTATAGAGATAGATCTAAGATAATGATAGGACTCTCACAGCGAATGTACATAGAAGAGATGCTGAAAAAGTTCAGCATGAAAAACTCCAAGAGGGACCTTTTGCCCCTTAGACATAGCATTCATCTCTCTAAGAAGATATGCCCTGACACACCTGAGGAGATCTAGCGCATAAGCAAGATCCCTTATGCTTCAGCAATAGGGAGTCTCATGTATGTCATGTTATGTACATGCCCTGATATAACACTTACTGTGAGTGTCACGAGTAGATATCAGGCGAATCCAGATAAAGAACATTGGATTATTGTTAAAAACATCCTTAAGTACCTAAAAAAGACTAAGGATTTGATGTTGGTCTTTGGTGGAGGATCGGAGCTGAAAGTTAAGGAATACATCGATTCAAACTTTATGGCTGATATCGATGATAAAAAGTCTACATCGGAGTGTATTTTCTTGTACAATAGTGATGCGATTAGCTAGAAGAGTTTCAAACAGCCGATAATTGCAGATTCGATCATGAAAGTCGAGTACATCACCACCTCTAAAGCTACTAAGAAAATTTTTTGGTTTAAAAAGTTCATTGTGGAGCTGGATGTAATGTCATCAGATGCCATTGCACTGCACTGCGATAATAACGATGCCATAGTCCTCGCTAAGGAGCTCAGGTCTCACCAAAAATCTAAGCATAAAGAGCGACGGTTTCACATCATATACGAATATCTTGAGAAAAAGTTCATCGAGATGCAAAGAGTCGACTCCACGCTGAATGTGGTGGATCCACTGACTAAGCCTCTCAGCCAGCAGAAGATCGAAGCTCATCTTGAGAAGATGGATCTTAGGTATATGGCCAATTGACTTTAGGTCAAGTGGAAGTTTGTTAGATTTGTACCCTAGAAGCTAATTATTGGCTAACACATTATGTAATTTTAGGGCTTAAAACTTATACTTGTAAATTTTTATTATCAATAAAGGACTTTATTGACTTGCGGTGTCATTGGCTATTCACAGTGAGGCTACTGGATTTGATTGTATGTTCTCTTGGTCCATAACCATTCAAGTCCTTGCTGTGTATGTTGGCTTCAATAGATTCAGGTTCGCTGTTTGAAGTAGGATGTACTTAGATAGAATCTATCGATCTTGATAGGAAAGGAGAAGTCCTATGTGATTTGTGAGACTGAGTTCAGAAAGTTTTTGGCCAAAGCATGTGTGAATACTAAAAAAAAATTTCACAGGATCCATAAATGAACTCGAGTCGAGTTAATCTAGCATATGACTGATGATGGAATCTGATGAGTTCTTCATGACCTCTATCAAGTCGGGACTCATGATAGAAGGACTAAATCATACGATAACTGCATCTAGAGATTCATACTTTCATTCTACTAGATTACCACTACATACTGCTAGGTGTCATTAATGGATTATAAGACTCATCGGATATCATCTTGATGATCGATGGCTCTCAAAGGTTAGAATTAAAAATATTTCAATCCATCAAAAAGAGTTTCAATGATATTATGATGGAGATTATAATATATCTCACTACCAAATAGAATGTAATCTATGAGGTCACACATTAAGAGATTTAATCTCGAATTTGCCAATTAGGCTTATGAAATTCTAATTGACTTAGGATTTATTGAAATCCTATTAGGTTTATGAGAACTATGCTAGCACATGATTAAACCTAATTCTTCTTGAGACTTCAATTTAATCAAATCCATAGCCTTGAACCTAACCTTAATCCATTTAGATTTTAATTAGACTCTTAATTATGAGCCTAAGAGCATTTGATTAAGTCAATTAGTTGGCATAATTATACTAACATTATCTTTTCATTATCTCCTAATTATCTCTAAGTGGTATATGGAATAAAAGGGAAGAATGGGTGGCGCCTTCCTTTAATTTTGGCAGGAAATGGGGCACCAAATCCTAGGATATTACAAGAGGAGCCCACCCCTCTTTTGTGGCATGGTGTGGAGGAGAGAGAGAGGGGGGCCACGCCCCCTCTCTTGATCAAAACCCTAATGTGGGGCACCGATGTCAAGAGTTAACACCCCAACTACCTGACTTATATTCCATGGGGTGCCTCTTGTACCTACCTAAAGGAGCTGATTATTTATCAATTATATTTTATTTTATTGAGAATAAATCAGATTAAAAAGGTAGAGGATTTTTATGAGAAAATGATGTACCTTTTTGAGATAATTGGATTCCTCTTTTGAGTCAGGGTAGTGCCTATATAAAGAGAATGTCTTTAGGGTTTCTTGATGATAGAATTTTGTGAAACCAAAAGTCTCTCTCCCTTCTTCACACCTCTCCTCCTCCCTCTCTTCTCTTCCATGCCCAAAGGTTGGGCATCCCATATTTCCACACACCAAGAGTAGAGGTGATTTGTCTTTTACGACGAAGAACAAGGAGAAGAAGAAGAAGGCTGTAGATCAAGGAGTTGATCTTGTAGTCTAGATCAAGGAGTTGATCTGAGTTCTAAGGCTGAGATTCTACTTGGAGAAGAAGAATCAAATACGAGAAGATCAGTTCGAGATTAATTTCGATGGATACCTGTAGAGGTCGGACACGTGTATGGCTCGAACATCTACGAATCCGTAATCATCAGTAGTGGTGAATATCTATCCGTGCTAAGGTATCGAGATGTGATCTCATACTTATTTTAAATTTTAAATTATATATTTATTTTTCTTCTGTGCTTGGGTAGGATTAGATTTGATCTTAAGCATGTGGGGTTAAAGGGGTTAACCCGTTTGTTTTCTGCTGCATTCAAAAATGATTTTAAATATACACATACTGCCTATCCAATTTTCTAACACACATTACATATTCACATGTAACTAGTCTATGTTCTTTATTAGCTCACTATCAAAATTGTGGAACTATCATAAATTGCATATGCATATTAAATGTGGACCTAATCTTAATTCAGGTCAAGGCAACACATATGATCCAAAAGTTAATTTTGTATATTTTAACTTTCACTTTCAATGTCAAACAAATATATTGGTAACATTGAATTCATAAATTCTAATATCATAATGTCTTATCTCAGCTCACTCTCCTAATGCCAAAGGCGGTCGCTTGTGTGAGAAAATTGATTAATGCTTGGTGACGCACTTTTAATATATGTGTGTCTGTGTTAGTTTTGTAAGAAATTTGTTCCATTCAATCATAAAATGAAAACTAATATAGAATAAATATTAATTCATTGATAATAGAATGTGGAACATTAAAGTCATAATAACACAATTTCCTACTAAACTCTTTGCAATCCCAAAGTGTCAACATGAGATAAGAATATATCTTTATGAATATATTTGGTAAAAAGATCTACAAATATCAAATACATAGAAACATATTTTTGGACCACTTCCTTTTATGCTACTATACCTCTAACAAAATTATTTTTAGTATCAATGTGCTTCTTCCTACCATGATACTTAGGATCCTTCATGTATATGATGGCAATTTGACTATCACAATGAACTATCACCGGTTCTATAGTATTGCTACAACACCCAGGCTTTATAGAAATCTTCTAACCCAAATTGCCTCTGATAGCCAAGGTTGCATATATTTGTTTCTTGCTACTCTAAGAGATAACATCATTGTTAAATAAGAATACATATCCTGAAGTCAATTTATGCTCATCCAAGTCTCCTATCCAATCAGCATCAGAATAATCACTCAAGCACAAATCATTTCTCTGATAGCATACGGAGTAATCTGCAATGCCTTTAAGATATATCAAGATCATTTTGATCACCAGACAATCCAACATTCGAAGATTAGCTTGATAATGGCTCACAAATCTGATGGCATAGCAAATATCGGGCTATGTATATATCATGGCATACATCAAACATCCAATAGCACTAGAGTAAAAAATATTAGCCATTTCTTTCTGCTCTTCTAGAGTCTTAGGATATATTTTAAGGTTTAGGCCTTCACTACTATAAGAGTGTCTATCTTATATATCCAACTTACCCTACTTGACTCTAGGAAAAGGTTGAGCTGATCTTAGAGAGAGAGAGAGAGAAGGAAAGATACAACGAGCTGATCGAGAAAATTTGAGAGATGTGGAAGATCCCTTGATCAACTAATGGTTACTATATTTTCTAGCAAAGAAGGCCTGTTATGAGAGAAGATCAGTTTTGGGAGATTAGGGTGCATACGTAGGAAATCATAGTGTTAGATGGAAAGAATTTTGGGATGCAAGGGCTCTTAAATTACAATGGAATCCACACGAGAGGTGTGACGGCCCAACCCATGAAAGAATCCAAACAAACAAAAAAAAAAAAATAGAAAAACAGGGGAGAAGACTCCCGAAGGGAGTCTTCTTCCTCCTCTCGCCGGCTCCCAATCAGAGTCGGAGATGAGTTCCCTCCGGCTCTATTTAAGGAGGAGAACCCTCCTCTCTCCTCTCATCGAGAAATTCTGGGGCAAAACGGCGGCAATCGCCGGAAATCTCATAGAGACCCGTCACTGTACCGTCCAATTTCTCGCCGGAAAAGCCTCACCGGCGACAGAGGTAAGCCTCCTCCCCTTCCTTCCCGTGCCGATGTGCATGCTCGCCGGTGACCGGAGTCGTCAGATTTTGTTGCGGAAGAATCTTCCTTTTTATCATTTTTCTATCGCCAGTGGTCACCGTCGACCATCGGTTTGGCCGCCCCTTGCCACCGGAATGTCTCCTCTCCTGCCGATGGTCGTTCCATGCCAGCTGCGCCGCCGGCCGGCCACCCAACGAGGGGACCTCAGGGTCCCCTGTTTCAGCCCAAAACAAGCCCACGGGAAGAAGAAAAGAAAAAGAAGAAGAAGAAGAAGGAAAAGAAAAAGAAAAAGAAAAGAAGAAGGAAAAGAAAAGAAAAAGAAAAGAAAAAAAGAAAAAGAAAAGAAAAAGGAAAAGAAAAAAAAAAAGAAAGAAGAAAAATGAAATGATAATAATATAATAATAATAAATAGAATTTTCTCTCCTCTCTCTTCCATGAAGAAAAAGAAAAAAAAAAGAGAAAGAAAGAAAAGAAGAAAGAGAAAAATAAAATTAATTAATAAATAATGAGATAAATAATAAAATATGAGAAAGAGAGTTTCTCTCTCTTTCCTCTCTCTCTTCAGCCTGAACTAGTATTTTCTCTCTCTAGAATTGGACTTTCTCTCTCTACTTTCTCTCTCTAGAATCTTCTCTCTAGATTATTTCTCTCTCCTAAGATTTTTAATTTTGAGAAGAATGATGATGAATTTAAATGATTCTCGTAATAGATTTTTGATCTGTGATCGTCGGACGATACACCGACATCCACTTTGATCAGATCAGGTATTTTTAGATTTTATTTCTCATGATCTTATTGAATTATCCACATGATAATTTTAGCATGATTTGATCTAATCGATCAGAATTTTTTGAATCATATTGTCTGAAGAATTCAAGATGAGTTTTCTCTCTCTAGAATTTTCCCTCTCTAAAATATTCTCTCTCTTGATTGATTTTCTCTCTAAAAAAAAAGTTAGTGAATGAAGAAATTTTTTTTAATAAGTCTGATCTGATTTTAATGAAGAACCCTGATCTATGATTGTCAGACAGCGTACTGGCACCCACCTTAATCAGACCATGAATCTTTAGATTTGATCATCCATGATTCCGATCTAGCCATGATTTGATTTGATCATGTTGATTTCACCAATTGAGATATTGGACCAATCGTAATGTTGGATTGTGTCACCTGATCAATTTGAATTGTACCTCATGAATTCTCTCTCCTCTAATTTTCTCTCTCCACTTGATGTTATGAAATCGATGAAGAAACCTCGGTCCTATCACTTCGAATCCGATTTGATCTGATAGTCAAACTTTGGATCATTTAGGTCCTAATTAGATTTTGATTAGATGAAATTAGATGACCAGACCCAATCTAAACTGTTGAAATATGGTGTTCGTATTCTTTCTAATTATTGAAATTGATTCTATATAGGATTGTGGATGTTTGATCATGGGATATCGCGATATGATCTACGAATAGAATTTTTGGAAGAAAATTTATAGAATTATATGGATTTATTGGAATGCGTTCGAGGTAAGTAATGTTTCACTTTTTCTAGATTTATCGGCAAATTATAATGTATTCTTCTGACATGATTTGTGAAACGATGCATGAATTGGATGAATGGTATTTTGTTATGAAAATATCTTATTTGAAATGTTATGATGAAGCATGATTGAACATATTGATTTCATTATGCATTATATTGATTGATTTCAATACTACATGATTATATGTTTTATTATCGAAATTAGAATATGAGACATGATTTATGAAGAATTATGATATAAGAAATAATAAGAATTGACAACCTGACTATGTAAAGGACCCTGCCAATGGGGGCATATACGTTGGCAATTGATTGTCCTGAGGGTTTATGTCGCCAGCGAGACCAGCGACATATCGCCAGAGAGACCAGCGACAAACTGCCAGCGAGACCAGCGGTTCCAAAAGATATGGCTGCCAGATGATTTGCAGCCTACCGCAAGCAGATACGCGGTATTATGACCCTGCCACAGGAAAAATGTGGTCACAGCTCATAGTTGACGAAAAGAAATTGAAGAACAAAAGAAATTAAAATTTGGAAAGAAACTTGAATTTTTGAAAAAGAAATGAATTTGGCATGAATTATGTTGCATAATTGAAATTGATTTCGAATTGATGAACTCTATATGCTTGTTTTTTATAAATGATGATTTACTTAAATGTCTGATAAATCTGTTGAAAAGTGATCATTGCTTATTGGGCTGTCTAGCTTATTACCTCCTATTTTACTATTTTTACAGATGTTGAAGAATTAAGATGATACAAGATATAAATGGAAGAGTGATCAGAAGCAGAATCTTCTTACTTTTATTTTAGGTTGAAAGACTTATTGAATTTGATGCAAAGCCTTTGAATCGTTGTTGAATTTATTGAGATTTTAAAGAAAAAGTTTAGGTCGTTATATTTTAGATTTAAATTGTTGACTAATTATTCCGCTGTTGTTTTAGGATAGTATGATAAGATGCCTTGCATGCTTATAGGAAGAGTTTTCTATGAGTATGCGGCGGTTGCCATGACCCTCGATTCAAAATCTCGGGTCGGGGGCGTGACAATTAAAGTGGTATCAGAGCATAAGTGGATGAATTATGAAACATAGAATCAGATATAGAATGGGTGTAAGTGGATAGACACCAGGGACATTATAGTGTAGATCTTTGATGATTGTAGTGGGAGAAATATTTATAAATTTTGATTAAACATTGAGATTATGTATGAAAGGATCACAATAGATTATAACATATAGAATTTGAAATATGATGGATGATCTATTGATCATGATATGATTAGTTAGATCTTGATCGAAAGTAATCACAAAAAGATTGATATAAAATTGTATTGTGCATTATGGTTATTAATTTGATCATTGGTTATTCAAGTGAATCGTAAGTTCAAATTCGATGTGAGAATAATATTATGATATTACTTCTAGTTGAGAGATTGACTATTATTGGCAAGAAAAAGATTTGATAATAAAATATTATTCCAGAATGGGCTAAGAAAAATCTTTTATGATGCTTGATTGGAATATTTATCGAAATTGAATTTGGTATGTGAATTATATATAAAGTGGCATATTATGATGAATACATATTTGAGGATATTGCAAAGAAATCTATGTCTTATTGATGAAATTGATTTTGAGATTATAGGATATTCATCATACTGGAAGCTTTAATCATCATCCTTAGATCTAAATAATGGATCTTATTATGTCTCTTGGAGACTACATGATGTGTATGAAATTTTAATTTAAAGACTTCGTATCTAAGTTGATCAAGAGATTTTCTGATATTATTGTTGAGGTTGTTAATGAAAAATTGATATCTTCAGATTAAGATAAAAGATCTGATTTATATTTATTTCAGACTAAGAGATCCATGTGAATTTTATAATTTAGAAATTTTGGATTTAGGAATTGATATGGAGTTCCTTTGCTTTTGTTAACGAGGTCCTTAATTGAATCTACTATTAAATGGAGATTTGATTTTTGAAGCTTGTATGATTGTTATGAAAGGATATTTGATAGATATTGAAGATTCTGATGATAAAATTTTAGAAAAAAAAATAACAATAATAATGATTTGAAATTCATATATATTCAGATTATGTCCAAATTTGATGGAGTATCGAAGAATTTTCTCGTTGATTTGACTTATAAAGATTTTTGGTTTGAAAATTATCGAATTGAATTGATATGAGAATTGAGATTTGATTCATATTGATTATAGTAAATCTATATGATGGTTTAAATATGATATTGGACTCAAGGGTTAATCAAGATTATTGTACACCAGTAAAGGTATGAATGAGAATCGAAAGTTAATCTTTGATTTCAATTGAAATTTAAAATTTTCGGATAAAGAAATAATTTGATCAAATTTTTTTTTAGTGAACCTAAGAAATTTTGATTGTTAGATCAGAGTGCGCAGCGGAAGCATGGTAATCTGAACTACTTTGAGTAAGTCAGGAATGTTGACCCTTTGAGTTAAAGAATTATGATAGATGATATGGTTTGATACAAGAAATTTATTAATATTAGAAAGAATAATATTTTAAAATTTTAAATTATTTTTGGATATCCCTAATATGATTTTCAAAAGTAGAGCTTCCACCTACTATGCTACAAAAGTAATTAGCATCCTAATTCTAGGATGAGTGGACTTTTATTTTTGTTTTTAGATTTAGAATATTTAGAGATAAATTTTTTCTATCCTAGAATTAAATTTTATAATTCTTTATTCATTAGAAAGAATTGGAGATTGTTTATCGAATAATGATTTCGATCTTAGAATATTATGCTCAAATATTTATCTTCAGGGTATAATGAAATTTGAAGTTAGAACTCTTTTGATCATTATTATTTCTCGACTAAATGAAAAAGATTGAGGTTATCTATTGATATTGATGATTGTTCTACAAAAGATGAATTGAAGTTATTTATAATCTGATAATGAATCGATTAATTAAGAGTTGTTAATGTTTAGATAAAGAAAATTGATATACTTACTTAGAATAGAGACATTGATTTTGATTATAAGAAAAATATAGTTTTGATTTAGATCAATTTTTGAGTTATTGATTTTTATTATGGAATGACTTAATGATAAAATTTGCTTCAAGAATTAGAATATTTAAGAGTTTGAGGGTTTGAGCAAGAAAATTTTGATGACTAGAAATAGTGATATTGATTCAATCAACAATGGTGATATTGATCTTTATGAAATAACTTAATGATGAAGTTGTATCGAGAATTAAAATATCAAAAGCTCGAGAATGAGATTGAAATGATAAATCTTCAACCTTTGAAAGTACAAATAAGAAAAATATTTTTTTTTGAATTTTGATTGATTAGGATGTCATCATATGATTCATAAGAAGTATGTTTTTCCTATCTTATGATGGGTTGAAATTAAGAGTGGTTAATATTTTGAAATAAATAAATAAATGAATGAATGATGATGAATGAAGTTCTTATGCAAGAATAGAGACATTGACCTTTTTCTATTCACAAGAGATAGATTTGATTTTAATTTGAGTCATGAGGTATTGAACATAATTTATTTTTACAGGAAATAAGATCATAATTTCGAAATCTTGAAACATTGAAAATCTTTGAGATGGTGATCTTGATAAATAAGAAAATGAATGGTTCCATTTCAGATCGATATTAATGTATTAACTTTTTCCTTATGAAATGATTTAAGAATAAATTTGTATCAAGAATTAGAATTTTGAAATATTTGAGGATGAGATTCAAGTAAAGAAATACGAAGACTCAAGCAGGAAAAATTTCGAGGATGAAATTTCTTTTAGAGGGGAAGAATGTGACGGCCCAACCCATGTAAGAATCCAAACGAACAAAAAAAAAAAAAAGAAAAACAGGGGAGAAGACTCCCGAAGGGAGTCTTCTTCCTCCTCTCGCCGGCTCCCAATCGGAGTCGGAGACGAGTTCCCTCCGGCTCTATTTAAGGAGGAGAACCCTCCTCTCTCCTCTCATCGAGAAATCCTGGGGCAAAACGGCGGCAATCGCCGGAAATTCCTCATAGAGACCGTCACTGTGCCGTCCAATTTCTCGTCGGAAAAGCCTCACCGACGACAGAGGTAAGCCTCCTCCCCTTCCTCTCTCCTCCCCTTCCTTCCCGTGCCGATGTGCATGCTCGCCAGTGACCGGAGTCGCCAATTTTGTTGCGAAAGAATCTTCCTTTTTATCATTTTTCTATCGTCGGTGGTCACCGTCGACCATCGGTTTGGCCGCCCCTTGCCATCGGAATGTCTCCTCTCCTGTCGATGGTCGTCCCATGCCGGCTGCGCCGCCGGTCGGCCACCCAATGAGGGGACCTCAGGGTCCCCTATTTCAGCCCAAAACAAGCCCACGGGAAGAAGAAAAGAAAAAGAAGAAGAAGAAGAAGGAAAAGAAAAAGAAAAAGAAAAGAAGAAGAAGGAAAAGAAAAGAAAAAGAAAAAAAAAGAAGAAAAAGAAAAGAAAAAGGAAAAGAAAAAAAAAAGAAAGAAGAAAAATAAAATGATAATAATATAATAATAATAAATAGGATTTTCTCTCCTCTCTCTTCCATGAAGAAAAAGAAAAAAAAAAGAGAGAGAAAGAAAAGAAGAAAGAGAAAAATAAAATTAATTAATAAATAATGAGATAAATAATAAAATATGAGAAAGAGAGTTTCTCTCTCTTCCCTCTCTCTCTTCAGCCTGAACTAGTATTTTCTCTCTCTAGAATTGGACTTTCTCTCTCTACTTTCTCTCTCTAGAATCTTCTCTCTAGATTATTTCTCTCTCCTAAGATTTTTAATTTTGAGAAGAATGATGATGAATTTAAATGATTCTCGTAATAGATTTTTGATCTGTGATCGTCGGACGATACACCGACATCCACTTTGATCAGATCAGATATTTTTAGATTTTATTTCTCATGATCTTATTGAATTATCCACATGATAATTTTAGCATGATTTGATCTAATCGATCAGAATTTGTTGAATCATATTGTCTGAAGAATTCAAGATGAGTTTTCTCTCTCTAGAATTTTCCCTCTCTAAAATATTTTCTCTCTTGATTGATTCTCTCTCTAAAAAAAAAGTTAGTGAATGAAGAAATTTCTTTTAATAAGTCTGATCTGATTTTAATGAAGAACCCTGATCTATGATTGTCAGACAGCATACTGGCACCCACCTTAATCAGACCATGAATCTTTAGATTTGATCATCCATGATTCCGATCTAGCCATGATTTGATTTGATCATGTTGATTTCACCAATTGAGATATTGGACCAATCGTAATGTTGATTGTGTCACCTGATCAATTTGAATTGTACCTCATGAATTTCTCTCCTCTGATTTTCTCTCTCCACTTGATGTTATGAAATCTGTTGGTCCTAGATTGATTTTGATGATTACAAAGCAGATTGAAGGGATACAAATAATTTTAAAATGAAAAAGTCCTTATGCTCTTCAAGGGCAAAATCATAATTTCACTAAAATCTGATTTGATAGTACCATTTGGTAGAACAAATGATTTGAAATCTATTGGTGAAAATTTCATTGTGTTTGGACTTATATTCTTGAAGTTATGAAGGTTTGAAGTGCATGAGTCGACTCATGAGTCAACTCATGGCACTGTGAGCTGATTGGCACGCAAAAATTCTCCTTGGCACGCTAGTTTTCTGGCTTGGCACGACCTGTGAGTCGACTCATGAGTCGACCCACAAGGCATGAGTCGACTTATGAGTCGACCCCTGCTAATTTGAGCCAAGAAATTCCAGAAAAGCATTCTCTGGTTTTTGCAACAGAGGTCGACTCATGAGTCGACCCCTGAAGCATGAGTCGACTCATGAGTCGACCCCTGCGACGGAAATGTCAGCAACGGCTATTTTTTTTGCCCGTTTTAATTGCCATTTATGCTTCCTAAAAATCCTCTAACGGCTCTTTATCTACCTAAATTGTTTTCTCTTGCTTCTAATGCTACAAAATGCTTTAAATGGTGAAAGAAATTGCAGATTAAATAGCGGATCAAACGTGAAATCAAAAGAGACGAGGAGCAGAGAAAAAATGAGAAGAACAGAAGAGAGGATCCGAAATCTGCAAGAAAAAGCCTGAGATCAACGAAAAATCCAAAAAGAAAAAGAGAGAGGATCCACAATATACCAGAGAGATTGTGAAAGAGAAAAGCAAGAGCTTTCAAGGAGAGAATTCTTCACGCCTATTGTTTCAACCTTGATCTAGAGATCGTTCAAAGCTTTCAAGAGATCTTCAATCAACAATCAACCTCTTCTCAAGCATTCAAGCGTTCATCCACTTTGAGAAATTCCGAAAAAGGGGTTCTTCATTTGAGTAAAGCTTTTATTGTTATATTCGCTCATTTAAAGGAGCTGTTATTGTATTAATTTGTGCTCTAAATTTTCTAACTCTTTGTGAGTTTTTGTTCTTATTTTTGGAGGATTTCCAAAACAAGGAAAGGTTGATCCGAACCTGAAATCGGAGTGTTTTGGGTTTACTTGTACCCGGAAAACAAGTGTTTTAGCTTGGGATAGCTAGTGTCGGAGTTTCCGACGTTTTGTATTCGGGTTGAATACAAAGGATAGTGGATTGAAATTCCCAAGTAGGATCTTGGGGAGTGGATGTAGGTGCAAGGTTAGCACCGAACCACTATAAATCCTTGTGTTTGTGGTGTGCTTTATCTCTTCACTTTATTTCTTTATTATATTCTTGCATTCCTGCTTTAGGTAATTAATATTGAATTAAAGTCTTTGTTTTGATCTTCATAAGTAATCTGTTGGGCTTAAAATTTTTAGAAACCCAATTCACCCCCCCCTCTTGGGTTGCATAGCTGGGCAACAAGTGGTATCAGAGCCGGTGCTCTAGCCCTTCTTTGATCTAACAATCAAAGAGCCAAAGATCTATGGCAACCCATGTTGGTACTTCTCTAGCCGAGGGCAATCAACAAACCGACCTCCACTTTTCAATGGGTCTAATTACACCTATTGGAAAGCTCGGATGAAGATTTTCATACAAGCACTCGACTATGATATGTGGAGTATCATAGTGAATGTCCTCACACACCCACCAAGATTATAGATGGTGAGGAGTCAACCAAACCCGAGAAAGAATGGGATGAGGTTGACAAGAAATTGGCACAATTAAATGCCAAAGCCATGAATGTTCTTTATTGTGCACTAGATGCAAGTGAATTTAATCGCATTTCTACTTGTGCATCTGCTAAAGAAATATGGAATAGGTTAGAAGTCACCCATGAGGGAACAAATCAAGTAAAAGAGTCTAAAATAAACATGCTTGTACATAAATATGAATTGTTCAAAATAGAGCATGATGAGTCCATAACTGCTATGTTTACTCATTTTACTGATATAATCAATGGTTTAAAGAGTCTTGGCAAATCTTATACTAACAGTGAACTTGTAAGAAAGATTCTCAGGTCACTGCCAAGAACTTGGGAAGCCAAGGTGACTGCCATCCAAGAAGCAAAGGACTTGAACACTCTACCTCTAGAAGAGCTTCTTGGATCCTTGATGACTCATGAACTTAGCATGAAGCAACATCAAGAGGATGAAGTCAAAAAGAAAAGAACCATTGCCCTCAAATCCACAACTTCGCCTGATTATGAAACGGATGACTCTGAAGATGAAGATCAGGATGAAGAGATGGCTCTCATCACCCGAAAATTTAAGAAGTTTCTAAGAAAAAAGAAACAGGGGATGAGAAAGAAATTCACAAAAGGGGAACAAAGCAAAGAAAAAGAGAAAGATCAACCCCCTATATGCTACGAGTGCAAGAAGCCAGGACATTTCAGATCCGAATGTCCACAATTGAAGAAAGGTCCAAAGAAGTTCAAAAAGAAGGCAATGATGGCGACCTGGAGTGCGAGTGATGACTCAAGCTCCGACGAGGAAACCTCAACAGAACAAGCCAATCTGTGCCTGATGGCACATGAAAATGAGGTAACTTCTGAATCCACTAGTGAATTTACTTTTGAAGAATTGCATGAAGCATTCTATGATTCAATTGATGAATTAAAGAAACTAGGGAAGAAAAATAAAGAGCTGAAATTGGAAAATCAGTCCTTAGTGAAACAAGCTGAAAATCTTTCAATTGAAAAATTCACCTTGATTCAAGAAAATCAAAACTTAAAGGATGAAATGAACAAGCTGAAATCTATAGTAGATAAGTTCACCTTAAGTTCAAACAAACTAAATATGATCCTTGAAAATCAGAAAGCTATATATGATAAGGCTGGACTTGGTTATAAACCCCTGAAGAAACAAAAATTTCTGAAGGATATTTATGTAAATTATTCAAGCAACAAGTCTACAAATATTACTTGTTTTAAATGTGGAAGAATAGGACATAAATCATACACATGTCTTATTAACAATCATGCAAACACAAAGAAAATATGGGTTCCAAAAGGAACCATTCTGACTAACCTGAAAGGACCCAAGAAAGCTTGGGTACCTAAGACAGAAACGTGACCTTTGCTTGCAGGTGTGTCTAGCATCCCAAGAAGGAAACAGGAAATGGTATCTTGACAGCGGATGCTCGAGACACATGACTGGTGATGAATCACAATTCATCACGCTTGATGCTAAGGATGGAGGGATGGTCACCTTTGGAGATAATGGCAAAGGAAAGATCATCGGGATAGGTAACATTGGTATCACTCCCTCCAAATACATTGAGAATGTTTTATTAGTTAAAGGTTTAAAGCATAACTTACTTAGCATTAGTCAATTCTGTGATAAAGGGTATAAAGTAAGTTTTGAATCATCTGTTTGCATCGTGACGAGTCCTATTGACGATGGCATTAAATTTATAGGACATAGGCATGGCAATGTTTATATGGTAGACTTGAATGATTTAACTAAATTAGACATGCAATGCCTAGTTTCTTAAGTGCTAAAATAAATGAGACTAGTTGGCTGTGGCATCGTAGACTTGCACACATTAGCATGCATTCTCTCTCAAAATTAATTAAAAAGATTTAGTTCTCGGTTTGCCAAAACTGAATTTTGAAAAGGAAAGAATTTGTGATGCATGCCAATTAGGTAAATAAACTAGAGTATCATTTAAATCCAAAAACACTGTTTCAACTTCTAGACCTTTAGAGCTCTTACATATGGATTTATTTGGACCAACTAGAACCACTAGTCTAGGAGGAAAATGATATGGATTTGTAATAATTGATGATTACTCTCGTTTTACTTGGGTTTTCTTTTTAGCTCACAAAAATGAAACTTTTCAAATTTTTACTAAATTTCATCGAAAAGTCACTAATGAAAAAGGGTTTTCAATTCAAAATATTAGAAGTGATCATGGAACAGAATTTGAAAATCATGACTTTGAAAATTTTTGTGATGAAAATGGAATTGGCCATAACTTCTCTGCTCCTAGGACACCCCAACAAAATGGGGTAGTAGAAAGAAAAATAGAACCTTAGAAGAAATGGCCCGTACCATGCTTTGTGAAAGCAACCTTCCTAGATATTTTTGGGCAGAAGCTATTAACACAGCATGTTACATTTTAAATCATGCTTTAATTAGATAATTTTTAAAGAAAACCCCCTATGAACTTTGGAAAGGAAGAAAACTAAATATTACATATTTTCATGTTTTTGGTTGCCGATGTTTTGTATTAAATAATGGCAAAGAAAAACTTGGTAAATTTGATGCAAAATCAGATGAAGCAATCTTTCTAGGTTACTCCTCCACTAGTAAAGCATTTAGAGTGTTCAACAAAAGAACTTTAGTAGTTGAGGAGTCCATAAATGTTGTCTTTGATGAATCTAACGATCTTCCTTCAAGGAAGAATGAGGGTGTTGATGATGCAGATCCACTAATAGAAGGTATGAAGGAGATCACTCTGAAAGACTCAGCAACTCCAGAAGACAAGGATCAAGAAGTCAAACAAAATGAGAAAGGTGAAGAAATTCAAGAACAACCTCAAGGTACAAATGACTTACCCAAGGAATGGAGGTATGTTCACAACCACCCTAAGGAGTTAATAATTGGTGATCCTATGCATGGGGTAAAACCCGTTCTTCACTTAG
>NC_025993.2:127665322-127727606 GCF_000442705.2 Elaeis guineensis
TAATGGGCTTAAAATTTTTAGAAACCCAATTCACCCCCCTCTTGGGTTGCATATAGCTGGGCAACAAGTGGTATCAGAGCCGGTGCTCTAGCCCTTCTTTGATCTAACAATCAAAGAGCCAAAGATCTATGGCAACCATGTGGTACTTCTCTAGCCGAGGGGCAATCAACAAACCGACCTCCACTTTTCAATGGGTCTAATTACACCTATTGGAAAGCTCGGGATGAAGATTTTCATACAAGCACTCGACTATGATATGTGGAGTATCATAGGTGAATGGTCCTCACACACCCACCAAGATTATAGATGGTGAGGAGTCAACCAAACCCGAGAAAGAATGGGATGAGGTTGACAAGAAATTGGCACAATTAAATGCCAAAGCCATGAATGTTCTTTATTGTGCACTAGATGCAAGTGAATTTAATCGCATTTCTACTTGTGCATCTGCTAAAGAAATATGGAATAGGTTAGAAGTCACCCATGAGGGAACAAATCAAGTAAAAGAGTCTAAAATAAACATGCTTGTACATAAATATGAATTGTTCAAAATAGAGCATGATGAGTCCATAACTGCTATGTTACTCATTTTACTGATATAATCAATGTTTAAAGAGTCTTGGCAAATCTTATACTAACAGTGAACTTGTAAGAAAGATTCTCATGTCACTGCCAAGAACTTGGGAAGCCAAGGTGACTGCCATCCAAGAAGCAAAGGACTTGAACACTCTACCTCTAGAAGAGCTTCTTGGATCCTTGATGACTCATGAACTTAGCATGAAGCAACATCAAGAGGATGAAGTCAAAAAGAAAAGAACCATTGCCCTCAAATCCACAACTTCGCCTGATTATGAAACGGATGACTCTGAAGATAAGATCAGGATGAAGAGATGGCTCTCATCACCCGAAAATTTAAGAAGTTTCTAAGAAAAAAGAAACAGGGGATGAGAAAGAAATTCACAAAAGGGGAACAAAGCAAAGAAAAAGAGAAAGATCAACCCCCTATATGCTACGAGTGCAAGAAGCCAGGACATTTCAGATCCGAATGTCCACAATTGAAGAAAGGTCCAAAGAAGTTCAAAAAGAAGGCAATGATGGCGACCTGGAGTGCGAGTGATGACTCAAGCTCCGACGAGGAAACCTCAACAGAACAAGCCAATCTGTGCCTGATGGCACATGAAAATGAGGTAACTTCTGAATCCACTAGTGAATTTACTTTTGAAGAATTGCATGAAGCATTCTATGATTCAATTGATGAATTAAAGAAACTAGGAAGAAAAAAAAGAGCTGAAATTGGAAAATCAGTCCTTAGTGAAACAAGCTGAAAATCTTCAATTGAAAAATTCATCTTGATTCAAGAAAATCAAAACTTAAAGGATGAAATGAACAAGCTGAAATCTATAGTAGATAAGTTCACCTTAAGTTCAAACAAACTAAATATGATCCTTGAAAATCAGAAAGCTATATATGATAAGGCTGGACTTGGTTATAAACCCCTGAAGAAACAAAAATTTCTGAAGGATATTTATGTAAATTATTCAAGCAACAAGTCTACAAATATTACTTGTTTTAAATGTGGAAGAATAGGACATAAATCATACACATGTCTTATTAACAATCATGCAAACACAAAGAAAATATGGGTTCCAAATGGAACCATTCTGACTAACCTGAAAGGACCCAAGAAAGCTTGGGTACCTAAGACAGAAACGTGACCTTTGCTTGCAGGTGTGTCTAGCATCCCAAGAAGGAAACAGGAAATGGTATCTTGACAGCGGATGCTCGAGACACATGACTGGTGATGAATCACAATTCACACGCTTGATGCTAAGGATGGAGGGATGGTCACCTTTGGAGATAATGGCAAAGGAAAGATCATCGGGATAGGTAACATTGGTATCACTCCCTCCAAATACATTGAGAATGTTTTATTAGTTAAAGGTTTAAAGCATAACTTACTTAGCATTAGTCAATTCTGTGATAAAGGGTATAAAGTAAGTTTTGAATCATCTGTTTGCATCGTGACGAGTCCTATTGACGATGGCATTAAATTTATAGGACATAGGCATGGCAATGTTTATATGGTAGACTTGAATGATTTAACTAAATTAGACATGCAATGCCTAGTTTCCTTAAGTGCTAAAATAAATGAGACTAGTTGGCTGTGGCATCGTAGACTTGCACACATTAGCATGCATTCTCTCTCAAAATTAATTAAAAAGGATTTAGTTCTCGGTTTGCCAAAACTGAATTTTGAAAAGGAAAGAATTTGTGATGCATGCCAATTAGGTAAACAAACTAGAGTATCATTTAAATCCAAAAACACTGTTTCAACTTCTAGACCTTTAGAGCTCTTACATATGGATTTATTTGGACCAACTAGAACCACTAGTCTAGGAGGAAAACGATATGGATTTGTAATAATTGATGATTACTCTCGTTTTACTTGGGTTTTCTTTTTAGCTCACAAAAATGAAACTTTTCAAATTTTCACTAAATTTCATCGAAAAGTCACTAATGAAAAAGGGTTTTCAATTCAAAATATTAGAAGTGATCATGGAACAGAATTTGAAAATCATGACTTTGAAAATTTTTGTGATGAAAATGGAATTGGCCATAACTTCTCTGCTCCTAGGACACCCCAACAAAATGGGGTAGTAGAAAGAAAAAACAGAACCTTAGAAGAAATGGCCCGTACCATGCTTTGTGAAAGCAACCTTCCAAGATATTTTTGGGCAGAAGCTATTAACACAGCATGTTACATTTTAAATCATGCTTTAATTAGACAATTTTTAAAGAAAACCCCCTATGAACTTTGGAAAGGAAGAAAACTAAATATTGCATATTTTCATGTTTTTGGTTGCCGATGTTTTGTATTAAATAATGGCAAAGAAAAACTTGGTAAATTTGATGCAAAATCAGATGAAGCAATCTTTCTAGGTTACTCCTCCACTAGTAAAGCATTTAGAGTGTTCAACAAAAGAACTTTAGTAGTTGAGGAGTCCATAAATGTTGTCTTTGATGAATCTAACGATCTTCCTTCAAGGAAGAATGAGGGTGTTGATGATGCAGATCCACTAATAGAAGGTATGAAGGAGATCACTCTGAAAGACTCAGCAACTCCAGAAGACAAGGATCAAGAAGTCAAACAAAATGAGAAAGGTGAAGAAATTCAAGAACAACCTCAAGGTACAAATGACTTATCCAAGGAATGGAGGTATGTTCACAACCACCCTAAGGAGTTAATAATTGGTGATCCTATGCATGGGGTAAAAACCCGTTCTTCACTTAGAGATGTACTTAATCATTGTGCATTTGTATCTCAACTTGAACCTAAAACTTTTAAAGAAGCTGAGAATGATCATAACTGGATTAATGCTATGCAAGAAGAACTTAATCAATTTGAAAGAAATAATGTTTGGACCTTAGTGAAAAGATCTAAAGATTATTCAATAATTGGTACAAAATGGGTCTTTAGAAACAAATTAGATGAGCATGGAAATGTAATTAGAAATAAAGCAAGACTGGTTGCTAAGGGATATAATCAAGAAGAAGGAATTGATTTTGATGAAACCTTTGCACCTGTTGCTAGATTAGAAGCCATTAGACTTCTACTTGCTTATGCTTGCTTTATGAAATTCAAACTATTTCAAATGGATGTTAAAAGTGCATTTTTAAATGGATATATTTCTGAAGAAGTATATGTAGAACAACCCCCTGGATTTGAAAATCATGCTTTTCCCAATCATGTCTTTAGATTAAATAAAGCTTTATATGGTCTAAAACAAGCACCTAGAGCATGGTATGAAAGGCTAAGCAAATTTCTACTAAATAATGGTTTCTCAAGAGGCAATGTAGATACAACCCTATTTATTAAAAGAAACCAAAATGATATGCTAATTATACAAATTTATGTTGATGACATAATTTTTGGGTCTACTAATGAATCCCTTTGTCAAGACTTTGCTAAGCTTATGCAGGGAGAGTTCGAGATGAGCATGATGGGAGAACTCACTTTCTTCCTCGGACTCCAAATCAAACAATCAAAAGAGGGAATCTCCATCACCCAAAGCAAGTACACCAAGGAACTACTCAAAAGATTTGGAATGGAGAACTGCAAACCAATTGGCACACCAATGAGTCCCTCATGTAAGCTTGACAAGGATGATGAAGGTAAAAGCGTAGACTTAAAATACTATAGAGGTATGATTGGCTCATTATTATATTTAACTGCAAGTAGGCCTGATATCATGTTTAGTGTTTGCTTATGTGCTAGATATCAATCTAATCCTAAGAATCTCATTTGAATGCTGTTAAAAGAATCCTTAGATACTTAAATGGTACACAAACTATAGGGTTATGGTACTCTAAGGACTCACAAATTAATTTGTTAGGATATTCAGATGCTGATTTTGCTGGATGTAAATTAGATAGAAAAAGCACAAGTGGAACTTGCCAATTTCTTGGAGTAAACCTAATCTCATGGTTTAGCAAGAAACAAAATTCGGTGGCACTGTCTACGGCTGAGGCCGAATACATTACAGCCGGAAGTTGTTGTGCTCAAATCTTGTGGATTAAGCAACAACTCGAAGATTTTGGAATCAAACTTAATGAAACACCAATAAAATGTGATAATACAAGTGCCATAAATCTATCTAAAAATCCAATACAACACTCAAGATCCAAACATATTGAAATAAGACATCATTTTATAAGAGAACATGTTCAAAACAAAAATGTAATTCTTGAATATGTTTGCACTGAAAATCAATTAGCCGATATCTTTACAAAGGCCCTTAGTGAGGATAGATTCTGTGAAATTAGGAGAAAACTAGGAATTCTAGATCCATTTGTCTGAAATTTCTCAATTTCCAAAGAATAAATGTCAAAAACTCTTAGAACTCAATTTTCAACATCTATCCTGATCCCAAAAGCTCAGATTTATCACTCTAAAAACTTATCATTGAGCAAAATTCCTTCTCCCAAAATTTCAAATTTTTTTGAAATTTATTCACATTTTTTCTGATTTTCTGAACTTCATGAGTCGACCCCCATGAGTCGACTCAATGGCAAACTTGTAAATCCCACAAACTTCCATCGGGTTCATTGTTTTTAAACGGGAAACCCTGTTCGTGAGACGACTCATCTTCCCATCATTCTTCTTCCAAAAGCCGTCTTCTCCAACTCTTCTTGCTCCAAATCCAAGGACCAATTCTGAGGCAATTCTCCCTCCTACTCTCCACCAAAAATGCCTCCTTGGAAAAGAGATTTCTCGTGCTTTCTCGCATTGCTCGGCGCGGGTGGAACGTGCCCTAGAACTTCACCGTTCATTCAAAATCCGCTTCTTTTCTCCTCCAAAATCTCTCTTTATTCTCTTGTGATCCCTCCTCCACTGAATTCAAGTCTCCTTGTCTGCTACTTTATTGGATATGGCTCCAAAAATGAAACTTCCCCAAAGAAGGAAATCAATCCGAGAGCCTGAGGAAATTGTCCGAAAGAAAAGGCATGCTCAGTTTTCTAGTGTTTCCACTCCAGTTTCAGTACCTGCTCAAGGTCCCTCTCAATCCTCAATAAGCCCCAGTGTAAATCCTCTTTCTGATAGAAAAGTAGAAATCGGGAAAAACATAGACTTTCGGTTCTTTGAGAAAGAAGGCTTTACTTTTGCTACCAAAATCAAAAATCAAGGATGGGAACTTTACTGCTCCCTTAAGGAAGTCACCTATGTTGATCTAGTTAGAGAGTTCTACCAGAACCTACTTTATGGAAGTGGATCAGTGACTTCAACAGTCAAGGGAATTGACATATGCTTGGATTCTAGGATATTGGGAGAAATACTTCAGTTGCCTAGTGAAGGATACTCATATATGGAACTCCCAATTAAAGAAGAAGGGATCAGAATTATCTTAGGAGAAGCTTTTTCAGGAAATTTAAACAAATTGGAAGCAAAGCTATTATCCATTGAGATGAGGGTCCTGCATCAGATAGTTTCAAAACTCTTCTTTCCTAGGAGTGGTAGACATGACTTACTGTCTGGCAGAGATGTATGTGTCATGTTTCATGTCATCACTCAGACCCCCTAAACCTCCCGCACTTATGATAGAGGCCATGAGAGAAACTTTGAACAGATCCAAGGCACACTTGCCTTATGGTATGGCTCTTACTAGAGTATTCAGGAGGTTTGGAGTTAGCTGTGAGGGGGAGACACCTACCAAGCTCTCACATGTGGACACTTTCAACCAACACAGCCTGCACCGAATGGGAATTACAAAGACTGTTGGTGGTTGGATCAAGGGCTCTGAAGAAAGAGCTGAGGAAAGAGCTGAAGACAGAACTGAAGGCAGAGTAGAAGAAGAAGGTCCATCTTCTCCTGTACATGACTTCAGGGCAGCTTCACCAGATACCCAGTTCATTCCTGATACTGAGGCTGGCCCTTCTGAGTTTACTAGGATGCCCACACCAGTGTATCAGCCAGAGAGCAGAGCACCTCATTCAGAGTTCAGACTGGCTGATGATCAGATCGAGCATATTTCACAGCGTGTGGCTTCTTTGCTGTCTAGCCAGTGGAGTAGTACTTCTTTTGCACCTGGAGCTACCTCTTCTGATCAGACCATTACTCCCCACATCTCCACTGTATTTCAGATGATTTCAAATCAGTCCATCAGGATACAGCAGCTTGAGGATACAGTCTGGAGACTTACTGGCAGAGTTCTTGACTTGCAGGGGCAAGTCCTTGCATTGGCCCATCCCCAGCCACAGGAGTCAATCATTGAGGTCACAGACCTCACTGCAGAGGCTGGCAGGCTCAGAGGAGCACTAGAAGGTGGATATGAATTACTGAGGAAAGAGATCCGAGGATCGAGTGAGCATGCTACCACCCAGTTCACTGCTCTACTTCAATCTGTTTCCAGAGCACTGAACGTACTTGATTCTATCAGACTCATGGTATCAGCCCTAGCATCTCAGCATTCTCAGCCACCCAGTTCATCTCGCTCTCCTACTCGTGGCAGAGGCAGACGGGGTAGAGGACGCACTTCTGATCCATCATCTCCTCACCCTATATCTGATGACTCCGATCATTGACTTATCTTGATCTTTACTAGGTCCTAGGAGTTAGTATCTTGTTCTAGGATCTATACCTCGGGGCCATGTATTAAAATTAGCTGGTTGAATTTTATTTTTAAGAACTATATATTGAAACAATTATGATATTAATGGAATCATCTTTTACCTATATTTCTACCTCTCTGAAATGATCATATTTTGGTTATATATTTTTTTCTTGTTGAAATATTGTCTTCTCCTTGTTGTTGTTTGCTGTTGATAATTGCTATATTAAGGGGGAGCAAACATCTGTGAAAAACTCTAAAGAGGAAGAAATTAAAGAATATTTCAGAAAAAAAAAAAGAAAAGTTAACTATGTTTGATGATGTCAAAAAGGGGGAGAAATTAGACAAAATTAAACAAAAATTGAAAAAGCAAAAATTATGAGAAATTAAACAAAAAAACAAAAATTAAATTAGACAAAAAGCAAAACCCTAAATTATGAGAAAAAGAAAAAATTAAACAAAAACAAAGATTGGAGAGATTAAAACAAATATTGAAGAAATTAAACAAATATTGGAGAAATTAAACAAAAACAAAAATTGAAATTAGACAAAAAGCAAAATCTAAATTATGAGAAAAAGGGGGAGAAATTAAACAAAAACAAAGATTGGAAGATTAAAAAAATATTGGAGAAATTAAAAAAATATTGAAGAAATTAAACAAATATTGGAGAAATTAAACAAAAAAAGGATTGAAAGATTAAACAAAACTTTGAGAAATTTGGTATCGAAATTTGGTATCAGACAGAACTTAAACAAAAAGTTATCCATCAAAGCAAAATCATAAGTACAATGCAAATAAGTATTTTTTATGCTCTGATATATTTCAAAATTCAAACTTGCTCTGATACATCTTTTGAAATTTTATTTACCTTGATACAACTTAAGAAATTTGTTTTACTCTGATACACCCTACAATTTCTTTTAACTTGCTCTGATACATGATAAAATTTAATCCGATACAGTGTGAAGGTTTCTCTGATAAATTATAACATTTGATCTGATACAGTGAGAAAGTTTCTCTGATATATATTTTTTTTGCTCTGATACAGTGTGAAATTTTCTCTGACATTTGCTCTAATACACTGTGAAATTTTCTCTGATATATTATAAAATTTTCTTGCTCCGATACATTATAAAATCTTTTCTGATATCATTGTAAAAATTATTTTTCTTGCTCTGATACATTGCAAAAGTTATTTATCTTCTCTTGCTCAAAATGATTTAATACCCTTTTCAAATCTTTAAGAAAATGGACAAACTATTTTTGCATTTATATTACATGCCAAAAGAATCATACTCTTTTCAAGCATATACACCTATAATGGATTCTTTTGAAATTAATGCATTAACATAAGTATTTTTGTTCAAATATTTTGTCATCATCAAAAAGGGGGAGATTGTTGCTCCTAGATTGATTTTGATGATTACAAAGCAGATTGAAGGGATACAAATAATTTTAAAATGAAAAAGTCCTTATGCTCTTCAAGGGCAAAATCATAATTTCACTAAAATCCTGATTTGATAGTACCATTTGGTAGAACAAATGATTTGAAATCTATTGATGAAAATTTCATTGTGTTTGGACTTATATTCTTGAAGTTATGAAGGTTTGAAGTGCATGAGTCGACTCATGAGTCAACTCATGGCACTGTGAGCTGATTGGCACGCAAAAATTCTCCTTGGCATGCTAGTTTTCTGGCTTGGCACGACCTGTGAGTCGACTCATGAGTCACCCACAAGGCATGAGTCGACTTATGAGTCGACCCCTGCTAATTTGAGCCAAAAATTCCAGAAAAGCATTCTCTGGTTTTTGCAACAGAGGTCGACTCATGAGTCGACCCCTGAAGCATGAGTCGACTCATGAGTCACCCCTGCGACGGGAAATGTCAGCAACGGCTATTTTTTTTGCCCATTTTAATTGCCATTTATGCTTCCTAAAAATCCTCTAACGGCTCTTTATCTACCTAAATTATTTTCTCTTGCTTCTAATGCTACAAAATGCTTTAAATGGTGAAAGAAATTGCAGATTAAATAGCGGATCAAACGTGAAATCAAAAGAGACGAGGAGCAGAGAAAAAATGAGAAGAACAGAAGAGAGGATCCGAAATCTGCAAGAAAAAGCCTGAGATCAACGAAAAATCCAAAAAGAAAAAGAGAGAGGATCCACAATATACCAGAGAGATTGTGAAAGAGAAAAGCAAGAGCTTTCAAGGAGAGAATTCTTCACGCCTATTGTTTCAACCTTGATCTAGAGATCGTTCAAAGCTTTCAAGAGATCTTCAATCAACAATCAACCTCTTCTCAAGCATTCAAGCGTTCATCCACTTTGAGAAATTCCGAAAAAGGGGTTCTTCATTTGAGTAAAGCTTTTATTGTTATATTCGCTCATTTAAAGGAGCTGTTATTGTATTAATTTGTGCTCTAAATTTTCTAACTCTTTGTGAGTTTTTGTTCTTATTTTTGGAGATTTTCAAAACAAGGAAAGGTTGATCCGAACCTGAAATCGGAGTGTTTTGGGTTTACTTGTACCCGAAAAATAAGTGTTCTAGCTTGAGATAGCTAGTGTCGGAGTTTCCGACATTTTGTATTCGGGTTGAATACAAAGATAGTGGATTGAAATTCCCAAGTAGGATCTTGGGGAGTGGATGTAGGTGCAAGGTTAGCACCGAACCACTATAAATTCTTGTGTTTGTGGTGTGCTTTATCTCTTCACTTTATTTCTTTATTATATTCTTGCATTCCTGCTTTAGGTAATTAATATTGAATTAAAGTCTTTGTTTTGATCTTCATAAGTAATCTGTTGGGCTTAAAATTTTTAGAAACCCAATTCACCCCCCCCTCTTGGTTGCATAGCTGGGCAACAAAATCGATGAAGAAACCTCGGTCCTATCACTTCGAATCTGATTTGATCTGATAGTCAAACTTTGGATCATTTAGGTCATAATTAGATTTTGATTAGATGAAATTAGATGATCGGACCCAATCTAAACTGTTGAAATATGGTGTTCGTATTCTTTCTAATTATTGAAATTGATTCTATATAGGATTGTGGATGTTTGATCATGGGATATCGCGATATGATCTACGAATAGAATTTTTGAAAGAAAATTTATAGAATTATATGGATTTATTGGAATGCATTCGAGGTAAGTAATGTTTCATTTTTTCTAGATTTATCGGCAAATTATAATGTATTCTTCTGACATGATTTGTGAAACGATGCATGAATTGGATGAATGGTATTTTGTTATGAAAATATCTTATTTGAAATGTTATGATGAAGCATGATTGAACATATTGATTTCATGATGCATTATATTGATTGATTTCGATACTACATGATTATATGTTTTATTATCAAAATTAGAATATGAAACATGATTTATGAAGAATTATGATATAAGAAACAATAAGAATTGACAACCTGACTATGTAAAGGACCCTGCCAATGGGGGTATATACGTTGGCAATTGATTGTCCTGAGGGTTTATGTCGCCAGCGAGACCAGCGACATGTCGCCAGAGAGACCAGCGACAAACCACCAGCGAGACCAGCGATTCCAAAGGACATGGCTGCCAGATGATTTGCAGCCTACCGCAAGCAGATACGCGGTATTATGACCCTGCCACAGAGAAAATGTGGTCATAGCTCATGGTTGACGAAAAAAATTGAAGAACAAAAAAAATTAAAATTTGGAAAGAAACTTGAATTTTCGAAAAAGAAATGAATTTGGCATGAATTATGTTGCATAATTGAAATTGATTTCGAATTGATGAACTCTATATGCTTATTTTTTATAAATGATGATTTACTTAAATGCCTGATAAATCTGTTGAAAAGTGATCATTGCTTACTGGGCTGTCTAGCTCATTACCTCCTATTTTACTATTTTTACAGATGTTGAAGAATTAAGATGATACAAGATATAAATGGAAGAGTGATCAGAAGCAGAATCTTCATACTTTTATTTTAGGTTGAAAGGCTTATTGAATTTGATGCAAAGCCTTTGAATCGTTGTTGAATTTATTGAGATATTAAAGAAAAAGTTTAGGTCGTTATATTTTAGATTTAAATTGTTGACTAATTATTCCGCTGTTGTTTTAGGATAGTATGATAAGATGCCTTGCATGCTTATAGGAAGAGTTTTCTATGAGTATGCGGTGGTTGCCATGACCCTCGATTCAAAATCTCGGATCGGGGGCGTGACAAGAGGGAAAGATGCTTGGGACACGCAGGTTGGGGTTTCACATAGTGGTTTTCTAGCATGGCAAGGATTTCATCATGCAATGAAGACTGCTGTAAGTTTTAGAAAATATTAGCTAATATATCATACAATTAGAAAAGTGTGAAAATAGGCAATGCATCCTCAAATTAAATAAAATCATGATGGCTATAAGCTTTTAGCCTAATAGTGATCATGTGAGAGGGAGAGATCATTGGGATGCTGTTTTTTTTTTTTTGGTAAATTGGGGCATTGGGTTGTTGAAATATAGTGGAATACTTCTACCACTTGATAGACTATGTGTGAGAGAGATTTTTGGGATGTTTCATATTAAAATATGGTGGAAAACTACCACTGTGTGAAAGGGAGAGATGCTTGGGATATGCATTTGAGGTTTGCACAATGATGTAGAGTTCTGGTTTGGCTATGATTTCATCCTATGATGGAGACTAGGGTTGAGTCTTGGAAAACATTAGCTATATATCTAAGGTAATATATCATGCACTATGTTCAGCTGGGAATCCTAAAATTGAATAAAATCACAATCGTGGAGGATTTTAGTCAAAGAAATTGATTGCATGCAGGAAATACGGGCTTAAATATATTTGGTAAGAAATGTGTACTTGAGATTCCTTTTGATTAATTTTAATCCCAAAGTAGCTAATTGAATATAGAATATTTAGATGTTCCTATTTATATTATATTTATATCAACATTTTGAAAAAAACCCATAACTAATATATGAAATTAGATGTATTTTATTTTATATGTGGCAAAAAATTAATAAGGTAGTAGCCTTTATAACAAAATCCTGCTTGTCTTGTAGTAGTTCTTAACAATTAGAGGCACTTGAGCCTAAATGTCATGAAAAAAGAATATTGCCTAGCTAGACAACCTAAGAGGGGGGCTGAATTGAGTGTTCAAAATTTTCAAATAAGTATGCGTAAAATAATTTCAGTAAAGTACAGTGAATACAAAGAGGAACAAATGCAAGATAAAGAGAAAGAGAACCACACACACCAACACAATAAATTCTTATAGTAATTTGGTGCACACAAACACAATAAATTCTTATAGTAATTTGGTGCATACTAAGCACCTACATCTACTTCCCAAGTTATTCCTTGAAAATTTCACTCTATTCCAATAGAATACAACAAGTTTGTTTTACCGAACTCACAAACAACCCAATTAGTTATACCCAGATCAACCAATCAAAACTTTTACGAGCCTTTTCCCCAGGCTCTCAATCCAATTGTTAGGTTTGGATCGAATCTTTACCTAAGTTTCAGTCCTTTTGAAATTGGTATAGAAAATTTAGTGAGAAGAAAATTTTACAACACAAGATAAAGCTCCTAGACGAGCTGATGGTTGTTGTTGATGCTTGGTTGGAGAAATTTTGAATGCTTGCTTTCAATTCTCAATTTTTTCTCTTTGAATGCCCTTATAAGAATCAAGGGAATGTAGTTGGAAAATGGTTGAGCTCTCTTGAATATAGTGAATCCTGAAAAAAGGCTTCTTTTTACTTTCAATGTATTCTTTCATGTTCATTTTGTTTCTCTTACTCCTTAATTAATTTCTATCAAGTTTTATCACTTTTGAACCCATTCTAGCCATTTTTGACCATTGGAGATGAAATAAAGCCATTAGAAAAAAAAAAAATTGGATGAAACTAGGCTTGTTGCATAACTAGCCGTTAGTGCTATTAGAGGCTCAGAAGTTGACTCGAAGTGACAGCGAGGCAACTCACCGAGGTCCAAGAGTTGACTCATGCAGTTCAAGAGTCGACTCTTCATTAGGTCTTCAAAATCCAACTTTCTATTTCTCCTGAGAGAGTCGGATCACTAGATGACAGTCCACTTGTCAGGTCTATAAGTCGACTCTAGCAAGTATGCCCAAAAAAATTGCTCTCTGTCCCACTGTGAGAGTTAGCTTGAGGCTTCCATGAGTCGACTTGCAGCATGCCAAACCTGCATACCAATCCCAAAATGTGCCAAAGTCGACTCAACTTTCTCCAACTAGCTTTTCTTACAAAATCCATCTCAAACTTAGTTTTTCTTAGTTCAAACTTCTTTTAACAGATCTCAAGGCTTGTCGAAAAAGTTATCATTCTACATAATCATTCTCAAAGCTAAAAAGATATTAAATTATTTTTATGCACCAATATTTTATAATCATCAAAATCATTCCTTAGGATCAACAACCTCTCCTTCTTTGATGATGACAAAATATTGAGCATTAAAGTTAAGAATTAAAAAAATTGCTTGAGGTAACATAGTGTATCACACAAGATTTATATACATCATTAGTGTATCAAAAGAACAAAAATCATAATCTTCTTCATAGAATTTCAATTACTTTCAACATGAAACACTACTTAACTAGAATAATGACAATATGCAAAAATTGATCAGGGGCTACTGTCCTAACACTCGATATCAAAGCAATATTATAGAAATAAAGAAAATATCATAGATTTTAAAATCTCTCCCCTTTTCATAAGGAATTTAAGCTTTCCATATCTCAAGGGATTATTTTTTTTTATTTCTCCCCCTTAATTTATGCTTTGTATTTTAATAATTTTGAGTTTTCTCCTTTTCTTTTGAAATTAAGCTATTGAATGTTCCAATGTCCATCGAAGTTAAGAGTTTTATATGCTCAATCTCATCTCTCTCCCTTGTTGTCATCAACACATTATAGAAAAATAAGTTGTATTGTGTAGATAAAGTCAATGCACAAGTAGATAAATACTGAAAGAGATAAGTATTTCATTCCAAAATCTATGAATCATTACATAAGTTGTATTGTGTACAAAAAGATGCTTTTTATAATACATTGGATTTTGTTGGGAATTGTATCCTAAAGTCAATCGTTTGACGATTGTGCTAATTATAAAAGTATATGAATTGATAAATAATAAAAGTTATTTAATTTTTTTATCACAAGGATACATCTTCTAACGAACTCCTATGTTGTGATAAAGTTCTTAAGACTACTTTGATCGATAAAGAAAGATTTATCACATAGTCTTTAAATTGGTTCGCGACTAAACGATACGCTATTACTAGGACGATAGTGATATCAAGTATAGATCGTTGTGTGCCATATGTGTTGGTTATCCTCATAACCAAATAGTATGGAGACACTGATATGACATGCAAGTGAGATATAAGAGTATATTATTACTGAACGTGACCAACTGTGGAGCACTCTGCTGTCAAAGGTAGCTCGTGAAGGATATGGGTATTAGTGTCCCTCTTATCTGAGATCACTATGGTGACTGGCAAGCAACTCACTGTACTTTGGTGCCAGACTAACTAAATTTTTAATTCAGTAATGAAAGATTTTTAGATACAATTAAGTACTTGTCAAGTCGGTGCGTGAGTCAAGATAGGATTGATCCCTCTGAATTAGTAGGAGATATACATCAGTGTATTTCAATTTAGCAAAATTTGAGCCTGGATAATCTATGTGATGGATTTGAAAAAAATTAAAATATAATATGGATGACTTATTTCGGATTGACAGTTAAATCTTAGGTCATTCTCGAGTATTAAGATCAAAGAGATGAATTATATGGTAACCCAACATTAATAGGTTCTTGAATGTTGCTTCACCATCATTCGATCTATCCAGATGTCATATCATCATTGCTAGATGGTTATATTGATTGGTTCAGAAAGATATTCTATACTACTAGCTTAGGTACGAACCTATGGGATCACACTCAAAAGAAGTTTCTGATTGATCATGTGGTTGATCAACAATTAAGAATTGTTTAAGGGCTTAATCATCAATTCGATTGATGATTAATCTTATGCAAAAATTATAATAAATTAAGTCACTAACTATTCGTAAATTAATAAAAGATTAATTAATAATTAGATTATTGATTAGCTCAATTTGATTGAGCAAAGAGAATTAAATAAAATCTAATTGAATTAGATTCAATTAGGTTTGACCCGATTAGGTTATGAGATGACCTAATCGCTAAGGGAGAATTATCCCTGATTTGATCAGAATTTTGATTCAATTAATTTTTAATTTGATTAAAAATTGATTAAAAATTTATGAATCTAATTATATTAGATTTTATATATTTTATTTAGGCTAAATCAGATGTGATTTGATTTGGATTCAAATAAGAAAACTTAGAGTCTTTATTGGAATAAGACTCTTCTCCCTGTGCCAACCCAGATTGCACGTCATATATCTCCACATACAAAATTATTTTATATGAGATTTTTTTACTCTAAAGAGTTCTTTTCCTTATCTATCTCACATCCAAATCTAATTTAGTTTTGATAAAAGAAAGGTTTTAAAATTAGATTTTAAAATATTTCTTATCAAAAGAATCTGTTCTCATCCAGATCAACCTCTCCACGCTAATAAATTTCTTTCTCCTTATATGTGTGACATTTTTAAATTTGAGAAATTTTTTATGGAAAATTAGTTGGAGAATTGATTTACTATAAAAAAATATGAGAAGGGGTGTCCCATATTTTTTGATATATTTTGAGATGTGAATTGTGAAGAGAGGTAGAATCCTGTAAGAGTCCAGGATCACTAGGACTCTTCACCCCACCTCCTTACATGCCTATAAAAGGGCTTTTATGGTTTCTTTCATGTGTAAGATACCATAAGATTTTTTCATGTGATAGAAGTTTGAGCATGGTTCACAATGTGAAAAATATAGAGGAGGATTCTCTCTCTTGGGGTGTGCGCAAAAATTTGAATTTCAGATTTTTGATCTTTTGGGTTTAGGAAGAAGGAATAAATTAGAAAAAAATTATTTTCTTCCCTATCTTTTTTTACCTCTTCATCTCCTCTAGAAGTCCATCTTCCATCTCTGAAAAGATTTCAGAGATTTAAAAAAAGAATCCAGATCAGCCAAGAAGAAGATCTTCATGCGAGCTAGCACTTCCGAGAAGATCGATTAGATCGAAGCTTCGAGTGGATTTTTCGTAGAGGCTGGATGCATGTGTGGCTATGAGCAACCAGTAAGAATCCTCTCCATCATGTCTCTCAGTAGTGGAGATTGTCAACCTATGATTAGGTATAGAGTTTTAAACTCAGATTAGAAGTAGATGTGATCTACTGCTCATATGCATGCATGCTGATTTTATCTTCAGATTATTTTAGATTTTATATGCAATATAACATGTCATGGATCATAGAGTAGGTTGATTTGGTGATTAGATCATATGTATGTGAGATTAATTTGATTAATCTAGTTATCTTTCACTATATTTTTTTTGAAAAAATTTCGAAATACATGCAAGAAATTACCTACGTATCCCAACAGTGGTATCAGAGCCTAGGTTCTATATGATATGATTTATGTGCATATTAAATCTGAAATTTAATTTTATTTAGATCTGATATGTGATATTGTGATCTATATTTAATTAATGGTTGATCGCACAAACTGACATAAGGTTATCCTATTGTAGGGTTTACCCCTTTTAGTGAAAAGATTGTCCTAATTTGTGCTAATCATTGATAAAATCTGATTTTATATCATACATGTGATATTTATGATTTGATTTAGATATGATCTAAGATTGTAATTAGATCTGATATAATTTAGACTAGATCTAAATTCAAGCATATGTGATATGTGATTAGATTAGATGATCCGATTAGCAAGTATTTGGATTGGATTGATCATTAGGCCATCCGATCAGAGGAGCAAGAAGGGTTTAAAGGCCCTCTCTTCCCACTCGATGGGCTGCTCTTATGATGTATAGGGGTGCCATGTGATTAGATCCTATGAAGAAGAACACGAAAGGAGAAAATTTACTTTCTTGTAAAATTCTAGATCTTGAAATCCTAGATGTTGCTATATGTGATGCAAATTGTGAAGAAGTTAGTTACATCTAATCTTATTTAATCAAAATTATTTTGATTTAAAATCATAAAAAGTTTAGATTTGATTTAAAAGATTTTATGATTTACATGTGAAAATTATTTTCAAAACCTAAGCCTATGTTAATGATGAACTTAATTGAGAATTAAGGATAGAATCGATTAGATCTAGAATTGTGAATTAAAGATCTAATGTTATTCGCATCAAACATGAAAGCATAGATTAGCTAAAATCAGGTCCTCTTAATTGAGTTAGACCTAAGATTAGAATCAAAGAGTTAATAGACAAACTAGAAAAATAGATTAAATCTAACCAAATATTGAATTAGATTAAATCAAGATTTCTCTAGAATCAATACTATAATTGTAGATAGTCAAGTCCATATCTTTGATTAGACAAATAGATCTTGATTGTAGCTCAGTAGTTGAACCCAAATTATTAGGTTGGTCAAATTAAAACTAATTAATCAATTAGTATCTAAGGTAAGTTTGACATTTCGATCGATGATTTTTAATTGAGAGTGGCTTACCTGACCATTTTGATGGTGTCTAAAGCAAGCTTAGCAGACCCTCCCACCGATCTCACTTACCTGACCAATTTGAGAAATTATATCTTGATTAGATCATTAAGTGATTCAAGTTGATCCATGCCATTAAGGTTGATCAGTGTGACTGATCTAGATGCCATTTCAACTAGTATGACCCTGATCCAATTTAATGACTTAGTGAAGTTAGTGGGAAGATTGTAGTTTACTGATTGATCTCTTCTCATCTCTTCTCTAAATTGATTAAATCTTCTAAATTATTAGGTCCATAAAATGAGCTAGTTATGGGGATAACTAGATCATAACCTCCCATTAAGGTAAATAATAATGGGTCCATTATTTCTGATTGACATTGCAGGCGTCATCCATCTGGTGTTCTCTCTGAATGATAGAATTATCATTCATCATATGATGACTCTGTTGTACTATCTGATGATGGTTGGATTGATCGAGCCATCCTCAAATCTGATCATTCATTAGTTAGAGACACTGAGTAGGTTCATGTTAATGGTTTAACCTAACCAGAACTTTCAGTGGAGGCCCATCACCTACTGAAATAAAATATGGGATAAAATTAATTACTAAAAATTATTTAAAAAAATAATTGATTGAGAACTTACCCATAGATATATATGGGTTGATCGAGCCATCATCAGACTTGTATGTTGTCTGTGTGGATTTTAGTACCCGTTAAAGAATTAAGATAATTTCTCAGATTGGAGGTAGAGGCTACCAATTCGTATAAAATAGTGGAAGAACCTTTAGACTAAAGTCTAACTCTTTAGGCTTAATCAATTCATAAACATAGAGGTCATATTTTTCTTTCAATTATGGCTGGATGTATGTTGCTCCATTCACTGTTTGACAGTGACTGACTTATAGGAGCCAACTTCGATAATTGATATCGAAAGTTGCAAATAGTTCTAGAGCACAAATGGATCTTAAATATGATTATGGATCCAGCACCTGATGTTCTCACATCCAACACATATGATGCGATCAAAGGCACTTATTAGAAGTGGCCAAATGATCATATCATCATGTGGTGTTATTGGAGTAGTAAAGAACATAAATTTAGTTATAAATTCAATGATGCTAGTGAGAGAAAATTCTTCAAATGTTGAAGGAGTTCTTTTATACCTCTGAAGATGTATCTTCAGTAGGATAACAAGTCTTTGAGAAAAAAAAGAAAAAGAAGGTGCAAAAGAGTCGTGCTTGGGCTAATGAGCTCAAACTAATAAAAAAATTTAAGATTAACCTAGTCTGACAGAGTCTCTTGATCTGAACAGGCTAAGAAAGAGAAATTAGCAAAAGATTGCTAAACAAGGTACTTATATGATAACACCTTATAATTTCTCTATCTGTGACACTACTACCTAGGTATTGGATATCAGAAGTTTATGCAAATTATTGTAATGACTTTAGGTTAGTAGAAAGTTTGAAAACCATAAGAGGTTTCTAAACATTGAAGTTGGGAGTCATGTTCCAATCCTGATTTTAGAAATTTTTGAACTTATTTTCAATTCTAACGATTTATTTTAGTGATTATCACTATTATCTAATAATTTTGTGATATCATTATGAATGATGTCAAAATCATATGGATAACTGAAAAATGATATTTATGAATAGTCACAGTCTATTAGTATATTGTATACAATCAAACAAACTCCTTAAAGTAGAAATATCATAAATGTCTATCTTTAGCAATTTAGGCTCGATTATATAAATAAAAATAGGATCAATAGATGATAATTCTTGAGGTTAATGATTGTAAATCATTGTCGACCTGTCAATCCTAGCTCCTTAGTAAAATGACCAAGTCACCTTTTACTGAAAAAGATGAACAAGCTAATGATATTCTGAATCTAATACATACTGATGTATTAGACCTATAAACATATTTGCTATAAATTTGATTATTTAAAATATTCAAATAATTTCATAATAAGGTAGAGAAATAAACTGAGAAGAGCATTGAAACTTTTTGATCAGATCAAAGAGGAGAATACCTTTTCGGTGAGTTTTTTGACATATTTAGAAGAGAATAGGATTCTCTCTTATTAGAATCAACTTTATTAGATATAGTTTGATCCATGATAGAGTTTATAAGTCTGTCAGTCTCCTTTTAGGGTTATACTCTTAAGACTATTTGTTATGTTTTGAACTAAATTTCAAACTAGTAAATCACCAAGACTCCATATGAGATATGGATTAGACGTAAGCCGATACTTTCTTACCTTAGGGTTTGAGAGTATTTAGTTTATATCAAATATTTGCAAATTGATTAGCTTAGATCTTGATCCTATATATATTATTCTATAGGATAATTTTAAAAAATCTAAGAGATATAACTTCTACCATACTAAAAAACAAGAGTTGTTCAACATTTTTTTTAGAAAAAAGAGTACCTTGGTGAAGGTACTGATGTCTTTAATATAGAACTTATGAAGTTTGACAGGTAGAAGAACCGACACAATCTAGTGAACCCATAAAATTGAATTTGATTAGATCAAATCCGAAATCCATTATAGAGGCACCATTAAGGAGATCCGATAGAGTACCACGTTTGTCAGATAGATACTTCGGTATCTAGTTCTGGGACGTGATCCTGTTAAACTCGATAAAAACAACAAAGATCTGATCATGTATATGGATGCCATGCAGAGGTTCAACTCTGATTAATGGCTTGGAGCCATAGAGCCCAAAATGAAGTCCATAAAAATCAATGATGTATGGATATTCGTTGATTCACTGGAAGGATAAAGTTCATAAAGTGTAAATAGATCTTCAATAGGATCAAAGAGCACAGACGAGAAGGTGGAGATCTACAAAGCTCATCTGATTGCCTCAAGATATTATCAACATTATGGTATTGACCATAACAAGATATTTTCTCTTGTGGCAATGCTAAATATTTTGGAGTTGAAACGTATATTTTGATAAGTAATCAAAATGCATGGCTTCATTGAGAACGAAGAAGAACACTGTAAATACAAATGGTTAATAGTTCTATGAGCATATTTCTTATCCTGTATGCAAATAAAATTCTCTTAATCGAGAATGATATTCCTTACTATTGGTGCAGAATTCCGTCGAAATCGGAGAAGCTGGAGCTGGGATGACCGCGGCTGTCGTTGGGACCTGCAAAGAAAATCTAAATCAGAGTTGGGGGTGCTCCGGCAAGACCCTCCGACGCTCAAGTCAGTACTCTGCTTCAACAAAAATGGAGTGCTCGAGTAAAAATTTTGGCAGAGTTTCGAGATAGAGTTACCAGCTTAGAGAAGAACGTATCTGGGGGTCTTTATTTATAGATGGAGGGCATAACTGACTGATAGCGATGTCTGTAACCGTCTGGTAGTGGACCGCTCAGAGCCGCGTGGAGTTTGTTACGAAGAGTAGTGGCGTCAGGGGTCGTTCAGGACCACGTGGAGCTTGTTGCGGAGAGTAGAGTGGTGTCCGTTGTCGGGACTTGCCAAAGAGTGGCGAAGCTGCATGGAATCCGTTGCAGAGAGTGGAACAGGATGGCGGCTCTTATCGTGGCTTGTCAGAGAGTGGTGGAACCGCATGAAATCCATTGCAGCGAGTGGAGTAAGGTAGTGGCCCTTGTTGTGGCTTGCCAGAGAGTTTGGATCCATCGGCTGAAGCTCGGTTGGGATGCCTGATGGAGCAGAATGGCTCTTTACATCGTCGTTCTAGGAGAGGCTCGGATGTTTGAGGTCACTGACAAATCTACTGTTATCGAATGCTTCGGGTGCTGACCTTTCAGGTGGGAGTCACCTGCTGTAGGAGCTCGAATGGAGATTTTTTTATTGACGAAGTCGGAGAAGTCTGATCGCTAAGAAAGTCGTCTGGGATTTATCTGATGTGGAAGCTCATCCGAAGATCGTCCATTGGGGAAGTCCAATTTTATGGGGAGCCTGGTAGGAGGTCGGCCGGTGATGGACTCCGGATAGCACTGGGGAGGCTCGGCAGATATCGGAGGCGATCGGCTATCGCAGGGACCCAGTTGCTGGAGCTCATCCGTCACAGAAGCTCATTCAGAATCCATCCACTGGAGAAGTTCGGACGGGCTTCGGTTCTCGCGAGAGGTCAAAAGGGGGCCGTTTATTGTAGGAGCTCGGGCAAAGGCCAGTTGTCGTGGAAGCTCAGAGTAGTGTCCCGCTGTAGAAGTTCGTCCAGAGCCCACTCACTATGGGGTAGATCGGTTGAAGTCTACCTATAGTAGAAGTTCAGAAAAAATTTATTTATAGTAGAGGCTTGAATGGAATTTGCTTACAGTAGACATCTGGGATAGACAGTCCGCTGTAGGAGTTCGGAGTAGACCATTCGTAGTAGAAGTTCGGCTCTCGCAGGAGCTCGATCGGGATCCGAAAGGCGGTCGACCATCGTAGAAACTTGAAAGGAGTCTATTACTGTAGAAATCTCATTGTCGGAGAAGCTCGGATGCTGACGAAGTCCGGAAGAAGTTCGGAGTAGGGTCGTCCGTGGTCGGAAGAAGTCCGAGAGAGACTCGGAGAATGGTTGGCTGCTGTAGGAGGTCGATTGTCGGTGAGGCCCAGAGGGCCTTTGGAGCGGCCCGATGGGTGAACGCAGAAGTCCATTATCGGAGAAGTCCAGACGGTCGAAGGAGTTCGGAGAGGCACCACATACAAGGTCAAGAGCTGGAAGAGCTCCGAAGGATCGATCTTTTACAAACTTCGACCGGGGGGGGTATTTTATACCCAACACCAGTCTCCCTACTTTCGAGTTCGGGTTTCGAATGAAAAAGTACAAAGAAATTCTCACGATCGAAGCTGCTCTCCTTGATTTCCCACTCGATGGTTATCAGGTATTTTGATGTTCGGCATGCTGGTACTGGAGCCTTTTCGAAAAAGGTTTTTTCTTTTTGGAATTTTCATCGGGGCATGGCTCTAGGTACGGCGTAATAATGACTCTGTCAGCTGCCAGCTATTTCCAACAGTCTGTCGAGATGAGTGGGACATGCGGCGAGTGCAGGCCGGCCAGAGGAGATCCGCAATCATTATTGCACTGGATCTCAGGGTCTATTTAAACACGTTCTCCTCCTTCAGAGGTTCCACCTTGCTTGAGAGAATCCCTCGGTTCTCCTCTTCTTCTCCGAGAGCTCCAGCTTCCTCTAGCATCCTTCCCGACCTTAAGCATCCTCCGGGTCAACCTCCATCATCCTTGCCATCTCCCTGCACTCCTAGGGTCAATCTAGGTCAGTTCCGGAACTTTCTGACATTTTCCCATCTTTTTTTCTTCGTATTCTGTTCGTTTAGCTTTCTCGGGACCTATTTGCTATTTTTTCTGATTTTTTGGGATTTTTGTGGCTTTCATTTGATCCAAAATGTCCTCTGATATCTTTCCTTCTAGCAGTTCTAGAAGTTCGTCAGCCTCAGTTCCCCATAGTACTGGTACCGTAGACGAACCCGTAGCTAGGATCGAATCCTGTCTGGCCTTTGTGTCGGACACCATCCCCGGCTCCTTGACTCCGGATGAACTCTCACTGATAAGGATTCAGTATGGAGTTCCTCCGGAGTACGAGCTGGAGCTTTTCGGGCCATCTGATCAGGATAGCGCCCCTCCTCTCGGCCGCTTCTGTCTGTACCAGGAGGCCTTCCATGCCGGACTTTGGCTTCCGCTGCCATCCTTTGTCGTTGCTCTCTTTCATTTTTTGAATATTTCTCTAGTTTTCATCGTGCCGAACTCCTTTAGGTTTTTGATAGGGTTTCTTTCTCTTTGTAGTTTAGCCAAAGTTCGGCCGACTCTTTCTTTGTTTAGAAACTTTTACACCTTCAAGCGTCATCCCTCGACAAAGATTGGTGGTACTTCTCCCCCTAGTTCGGTAGAAAGGGGTTGCTGAAAGGCACCCCCTCTTCTGTCTATAACTGGAAGGAGAAGTTCTTCTATGTCCGATGCCCGACCTTGAGCTAGGATTACCCCCTTGGGGCTCTCTGAGGGATTCCGTCTGTCAGACTTCTACCTTGGAAAGGGACGACCTCGAGGCCTCCAAAAAGCTGAGGCCTATCAAGCCCCCCTCCTCTCCGACCTTCTGAGAGAACAACTTCTGTTCAACATCGGCCTGAGCCCCCTTAACCCTGCTGGTATCTCTCCCTCTCTTTTTTTTCTTCTTTTTTTTTTTTTGCTTCCCCTTCTTCTTGTTCCATTTCGAAGCCATACTGATTTTTTTTATCACAGACATGGATGCAAGCATGGCTCGGAGGTTAGCCCAGGGTCTCAAGACCCACAAGAGAAAAGACGTCTCAACTTCAGGGTCAGTGAAGAAAGCCAGGACAGAAGGGATAAGCTCGACCGCACCTGCTCTGATGCCCGTCGCCGTCGAAGCCCCTTCCGATGCCGAACCCGAAGTCCCCGAGCTCCTCACAGAGCCCCCTGCCGAGGGTCCCATTTCGGAGGTTCATCCTGAGGGGGCACCCGGGGCCGAAGGGAGGAGGAGAAAGAAGACCCTGGCCTGGAGGAGTCACAGTCGCAGGGCTGCCGTCGAGGGGGCCGGGGCTTCGAGGAAGATCTGGGGAAAATTTCTTCAATAACAGGGACTTAATAAAGAGGCTGATCGAAGGGTGCATTCTGCTCGAGGTAGTTGAGAGGATCATCCTCGCCGATCTCGAGCTGCGGGTTTGGGACTCTCTGGATCTTTCTTCGAAGTAGGTTAACTCATCCTTTTCCTTCTTCCTACTTCTTTAATTTATTCTTCAGCCCTTATGTCGACTCCCCAACCCTTCTTGCAGATTGGGCACCAGCTCATCGCCAACGTCGAGGTGGTGAAGATCTCCAAGAAGGAGGCAGCTCGGGCAGAAGAGGGTCGCCTAGCCGGGGCCGCCCGTCTTGAGGAGAAGATCGTCGAGGTCCTAAGCCTCCAAGAGGTGCTGGAAAAGGAGGGACAAACCTCATCCGATCTGAGGACCGCCATGGAGGAGGAGAGAGGGAAGGCTGAGGTCGAGGTCTCCGCATTAAGGGCACAGGTCTCTGAGTTGAAGGAGCAGGTTTTCGAGTTGAAAGTACGGATTCCATCTCTGGTCTCGGAGGCAAGGGCTCGAGCAGTGGAGGAGTTCAAAGCCTCCCCGAGATGGAGGATCTGAAGGTCCAGTTCGGCCAAGATGCCTTCATCAAGGAGTTCAAGCTCTACCAAGAGAAGGTGGCTGAGAGGTTTCTCGAGTTGGATCTCGGCTTCCTGAACGAGGCATCTGATGATGAAGCCGAACCATCCGAAGTCGCTGCCGGTCCTCTTCCAGTCGGGACCTCATCGACTGTCGTGACTGCCGCTGACGATCTTTTGGGTACACCGACCCCCTCTACTTCTGCCTCAGAGGTCCAGAACCTCTAGTTTTGTTTTTTTTTCTTTGTGGTGATTTTTTCTCATTCTCTTGTACTTGAAATTTATTTGATCAATGAAGCCGGATTCATCTTTATGGAGGGTCCCTCCTCCTTTTTTTTGTATTCTTTTTCTTCTTTTTATCTTCTTGCATTAATTTGAGTCATGGCGCTCTTGTCCTCCAACGACAATGTCCTGCCGAAGCTCTTCCCCTGTCGGAGGGTATTCTCTTGAAGTCGATGACACGAGACCTCCAAAGGGAGGTTCGTCAGTTGACAAGAAAATCCAAGAAGCTGGAAGACAAACTTCACCGACTGAAGGAGAGCCATTCAGAGGCCACCACGGAGGCTACTCGCTTTCGGGACCTTCACAAGAAAAGTTTCATGGAATACACCAAAAGAAAAGTCGACTTCATTACGGAGCTTGAGAAACTCCGAAAATGTGCCAGCGATCGATCTTGGACTCAGGCTTCCAAGATCAGCTCTCTTAAAGTCGAGCTGGCGGCCGCACGGAGAAGATCGACCGACTGGAAGAGAGTTCATCCCGGCTCACAGTCCAGATTGACCGCGATCAAGACTGGTCGAAGAGGTTCTCCGACCTTCAAAAACACCTGCAGGATGTCGAGATGACTTACGACGCCTATCGAGTCGGCTGGAGCAGACAAGTAGAGGACTACCAAGGAGGCTCCAGACGGTGACTGACGAAGTTGCCTGCCTTCAGAGGCGGCTGTCTAAGAGAGTCCAGCCTGTCCCTGCACAAGGTTCTGACGAGCTTTGCTCGTTGAGGGGGACTATGGTGGAACTATCTATAGCCCTTGGGCGAGAGGAAGCCGAATTATGGTGGCTGAAAGTTCAGCTGGTCCACGAGCAGCAAGCAGTCAAGGAGGCTTCGAGAGTCAGAGGACGAGCACCGGCGGTTCCACCGGATGTTCCAGGATATGCTACTGAAAAAGATGAAACTAGAAGAGGAAGTCAAAAATTTAAGGCAATCCATAGCAAGGGCCGAAACCGAGAGCTCGAAGTCGGAAGAAACTGGGCTTCCTTAGAACCTCTTTTTCTTCTTTCTTTTTTTTGTTTTTTGTCCTTTAAGGCTTTGTAACGTGTACTTCACCAACAAAATGAAAATAAAATTGTCTATTACCTTGTCCATTCTGGTATTAAATGGTTGTTTACCAAACTCCATTTGTCTTCCGTCTTGTTTGGCATCGACGTAGTTTGTAATCCCTCGTCGGTTCTTACTTTGAGTCGTCATTCATCGAACTTCTTTTATCTTTCATCTTGTTCATTGCCGATGTAGTTTGAAGGTTCCTAGTCATCGCCGTGTCGATTTGCCCTTAGGGACTAGAGATTTTCAACAAGGGTTTTCTCTTTCGTCGAGACGAGGTCCCTTGTGCCTTTGATGTAGTTCGTTTTTCACCTATCGCCGGTGTAGTTTGTCGCTTTTTCTTTTCATCTCTCCTTTTCTTCTGTGTTTGAGTGAGGGTCTTCCCTCTGCTCTTGATGGGGTCGTGGGAGTGTAGAGGAATCATTGAGGAAGCTTTCCTCCTTGTTGATCAATCGAGTCTTTGTTCACGTTGGGACGAGGTCCTCCCCTTGTTCCCGACAGTCGGTTTCAGCTCGTGTCAGGATGGGGCCGTTTATTGTAGGAGCTCGGGTGAGGACCAGTTGTCATGGAAGCTCAGAGTAGTATCCCGCTGTAGAAGTTCGTCCAGAGCCCACTCGCTACGGGGTAGCTCGGTTGAAGTCTACCTGTAGTAGAAGTTTGGAAGAAATTTATTTATAGTAGAGGCTTGAACAGAATTTGCTTACTGTAGATGTTTGGGATAGACAGTCCGCTGTAGGAGTTCAGAGTAGACCATTCGTAGTAGAAGTTTGGCTCTCGCAGGAGCTCGATCGGGATCCAAAAGGTGGTCGACTGCCATAAAAACTTGGAAGGAGCTCGTTGTCGGGGAAGCTCGGATGCTGACGAAGATTGAAAGAAGTTTGAAGTAGGGTCGTCGGTGGCCGGAAGAAGTCCGGGAGAGACTAGGGGAATGGTTGGCTGCTGTAGGAGGTCGACTGTCGATGAGGCCCAGAGGACCTTTGGGGCGGCCCAGTGGGTGAACGCAGAAGTCCATTGTTGGAGAAGTCCGAATGGTTGAGGGAGTTCGAAGAGGCACCACATATAAGGTCGGGAGCTGGAAGAGCCCCGAAGGATCGGTCTTTTACAAACTTCGATCGGGGGGGGGGGTATTTTATACCCGACACTTACATTATAGAAAATAAAAGTTTCACTGTTATTATTATTTTTCATAAAGAATTTTGAGAAAAGTATCTCTCATCCTAGTGATGAAGATCTATAGAGATAGATCTAAGAGACTGCTTAAATTTTTCTAGTCCAACATACATAGGATGTTTATGAGTAGAATTTATTCTATCATGTATACCATGTATGAGATCGGATATGGTATACTTACTAAGATAATGAGTGGATAATTAAAAGATCCGGATGAGAATCATTGAAAGATCATCCTTAAGTATTTGAGAAATACTAAGGACCGGTGACTCGGTTATAGAGAATTTGACTTAAAACTTATGGAATATGACTCCAGTTTTTAGTTGAACATAATAATAGCAAGAACGTATCAGAATACATCCTTATCCTAAATAATGGAGCAATCTGCTGTAAAGGTTTCAAGCAAAAAAATATAGCCAAATTCAAATTGCGAGGCAGAATGCATTGCAGCATTCAATGCTTGCAAAGAAGCTATATAGCTGTACAGGTTCACTGGTAAGCTAGGAGTGGCACCCTTCGATGATGGTTCTGCTATATTGTATAGCACCAGAGCTATAGCTCATGCCAAGGAGCCGAAGTTCCATTAGCTTAATAGATATTTTACATCGCTACCACTTTATTCAAAAAATCTATTAAGGTGACGTCAATCTTTGGAAGATCGACAGAAAAGAGAATGTGACTAACCCATTTACTAAAGCCTCAATATCTAGGAGTTCTGAGATGATAAATCGAAGATGGATATATAATACTATACTGATTGATTTTAGTCTAAGTGGGAGTTGTTGGGAATTGTGTCCTAAAGTCAATCGTTTGACGATTGCGCTAATTATAAATATATATGAATTGATAAATAATAAAAATTATTTGATATTTTTTATCACAAGGATACATCTTCTAACAAACTTTTATGTTGTGATGAAGTTTTTAGGACTACTTTGATCGATAAAGAAGAATTTATCGCGTAGTCCTTAAATTGATTCGCAACCAAACGATACGCTATTACTAGGATGATAGTGATATCAAGTGTAGGTCGTTGTGTGTCATATGCATTGATTATCCTCATAACCAAATAGTATGGAGATACTGATATGGTATGCAAGTGAGATATAGGAGTACATCGTCACTGAACGTGATCAACTACGGAGCACTCTGCTGTCAAGGGTAGCTCACGAAGGGTATGGGTATAAGTATCCCTCTGACCTGAGATCACCATGGTGACTTGAAAGCAACTCACTGTACTTTGGTGCTAGACTAACTAAATTTTTAATTTAGTGATGGAAGAGTTCTAAGCACAGTCAAATACTTGTCAAGTCGGTGCGTGAGTCAAGATCGGATGACCCCTCCGAGTTAGTAAGAGATATGCATCAATGTATTTCAATTTAATAAAATCTGAGCCCGGATAATCCATGTGATAAATTTAAAAAAGATTGAAATACAATGTGGATAACTTATCTAGGATTGACAGTTAAATTTTAGATCATTCTCGAGCATTAGGATCAAAGAGATGAATTATACGATAACTATACACTAACAGGTTCTTGAATGTTGCTTCACCATCATTCGACCTATCTGGATGTCGGGTCATCATTGCTAGATGATTACATCGATTGGTTCAGAAAGATATTTCTATGCTATCAAGTTAGATTTGAATCTATAAGATCACACTCAAAAGAAGTTTCTGATTGATCATGTGGCTGATCAACGATTGAGAATCATTCAAAGGCTTAATCATCAATTTGATTGATGATTAACCTTATACAAAAATTATAATAAACTAATTTATCAAGTATTAGTGAATTAATAAAGAATTAATTAATAATTAGATTATTGATTAGCTCAATTTGATTGAGTAAAGAGGATTAAATAAAATCTAATTGAATTAGATTCAATTAAGTTTGATCTGATTAGGTTATGAGATGACCTAATAGTTAAAAGAGAATTATTCCTGATTTGATAAGAACTTTGGTTCAATCAATTTCTAATTTGATTAAAATTTGATTAAAAATTTATGAACCTAATTAGATTAGATTTTATATATTTTATTTGAGCTAAACTAGATGTGATTTGGTTTGGATTCAAATAAGGAAACTTAGAGTCCTTATTGGAATAGGACTCTTCTCCCTGCACCAACCTAGATTGCATGCCATATATCTCCACACACAAAATCATTTTGTATGAGATTTTTTCACACCAAAGAATTCTTTTCCTTGTCTATCTCACATCCAAATCTGATTTAGTTTTGATAAAAGAAAGATTCTAAAATTATATTTCAAAATATTTCTTATCAGGAGAATCTGTTCTCATCCAGATCAACCTCTCCATGCCAAAAATTTCTTTCTTCTTATATGTGTAACATTTTGAGGAGGTTATTTATGAAAAATTAATTGGAGAGCCGATTTACTATAAAAAAAATGAGAAGGGGCATCCCATATTTTATTGATATATTTTGGGATGTAGAATTGTGAAGGAAGGCAGAATCCTATAAGAGTCCAGAATCACTAGGATTCTTCACCCCACCTCCTTACACACCTATAAAAGGGGTTTTGTAGTTTCTTTTATGTATGTAAGATACTAGAAGAGAGTTCTTCATGTGGTAGAAGTTTGGGTATAGTTCATGGCATGAAAAATAGAGAGGAGGGTCCTCTCTCTTGGGGTGTGCGCAAAAATCTAAATTTCATATTTTTGATCTTTTGGATTTAAGAAGAGGAAATAAATTAAAAAAATTATTTTTTCTCTATCTTTTATTTACCTCTTCATATCCTGTAGAAGTTCATCTTCAATCTCTGAAAAGATTTCAGAGATTTGAAGAAAAGATCCAGATCAGTCAAGAAGAAGATCTTCACACGAGCTAGCACTCCTGAGAAAACTGATTAGATCAAAGCTTTGAGTGGATTTTTCATAGAGACTGGACATGTGTACGGCTGTGAGCAATCAGCAAGGATCCTCTCCATCATATCTCTCAGTAGCGAAGATTGTTGACCCATGATTAGGTATGGAGTTCTGAACTCATATTAGAAGTAGATGTGATCTACTGCTCATATGCATGCATGCTGATTTTATCTTTAGATTATTTCAAATTTTATATGTAACATAACATGTCATAGATCCTAGAGTAAGTTGATTTGATGATTAGATCATATGCATATTAGATTAATTTGATTAATTTAGTTGTCTTCCACTATAATTTTTTTGAAAAAGTTTCAAAATGCATGCATAAAATGTTGGAGCACGATCTGGCTCCTCCCACGGACCTTGGGTGTAGCGGAACCAGCAACGAACAAATCTAGAGACTTCTGAACTCGATCGAAGGCCCTTGACGAAATCAGTCTGGTTGCTGTCTTATTCGTCAGCCTTTCGTTCCAGATGAAGAACACCTCTAAGATCACCTCTAAAAAATTCAAGATCTAGTACCCAACCAGATCAGGCCTGGATCGAGGTCTTTCAATTCATAGATCTCGAATCGGAGTATTCTAGATAGAAAAGAAGGTAGATAGAATCAGACCTTACAGATCTGTCCTGCTGCAGCCTTTCCTGTAGATCTGTTGATGGAGATCTCACCCGCACCTCAAACGACCTCAGATCAACTACAGATCTGAGAGAAACTTGTACCAACCTCTTCGCAAGAGATTCCAGGTCCTGGACCTGATGTTTGGGTGGCTGCAAGGGAGGGAGAGACAAAAGGGTTGGCGGCACAAAGGGGGAGAGGCTAGCGCCTCCCCTTGCTTTTCCTGCCTTTTTGGGACCTAGCGGCAAGAAACCCTAGGGTTTCTTGCTCCTGGGGCATGGAGAATAGCTAGAGAGAGAGGGAGAAGAGAGAGAAAGATTTGGGAGAAAGAGTTTTTGTATTCTTTGGCTTAATCAAACCTATACAGTGCATGTATATATAAACACAGGGTCAAGTGACCCAAACCCAAAACTCCCTTGACCAACTCTATGGGAGATTAGGTTAACCCAAGCCCATGTACACCCATGACTCGACCTAATCTCACCTATCCTGGATCCAGACCTGATCCATAAAGAGTTGGTCCCTTGAGGCCCACATAACCTAGACCTCAAGAACCCGAAAGGCCCATAACCTTTCAACCTAGGGCCCAACTAGCCCTAGAGCCTCCATGAAGCCCTTATGAATGATGGACCTTGGCCTTAGCCTTGGTCCCCTGGGCCTTGGGCACACCACCTGGATCACAACAATCTCCACCTTGATGTCCCAAGGCCTCAACCAGCTCCACTCTGTCCATCAGCCGAATCAGCTCAACACATCTCTGAAAGCTGTCCCGTGGAAGTACCTTCATAAGTGCATCAGCTGGGTTCTCCTTGGTGTGTACCTTTACCAGCTCCACCTCGCCATCCTCCATAAGCTCCCTATCTGATGATATCGAATGTCGATGTGCTTTGTCCTTGCATGATAGACTGAGTTCTGTGCTAATAGAAGTGCACTCTGGCTATCACAGTGCACTCTAATGGCCTCCTGAGTAAGGCCCATCTCCGTCAACAAATCCTTCAGCCAAATTACCTCCTTAGCTACTTCTGTCAGCCCGATGTACTCCACCTCTATAGTGGATAGGGCCGTGATAGGCTGCAGACTCGATCTCCAAGAAATAGGATCTCCATACATGCTAAAGATGAAGCCTGTCATAGACCTCCGGGTATCCACATCTCCATCGAAGTCTGCATCTACATAACCGCCAATCAGCCCCTGAGCCTCCCTGGACATGTCAGAGTATCCCACTATACCTCCTCGCTGTTCATAGCTGATGCCAACTCCAACTGAACCGGCCAGGTATCTGAATATCCACTTCAGAGCTCTCCAGTGCTCCCTGCCAGGCTGCGCCATGAACCTGCTAACCTGACTCACTGCATGAGCGATGTCTGGCCTACAACAGACCATCACATACATCAAGCTCCCAACTCCTGAAGCATAAGGAACCGTCTCCATCTCCTGAGCCTCCACCTCAGTCTGTGGCACCATGGTCTTCGAGAGTCTGAAGTGACCGGCAAGTGGCAGCTCCATCGGCTTTGCTCCCTTCATCCTGAACCTCTCTAAGACTTTCTGTTTGTAGCCCCCCTGAGATAGATGCAGCACCCTCCGGGCTCGGTCTCTGAAAATCTCCATGCCTAAGATCTTCCTTGCAGAGTCCAAATCCTTCATCTCAAACTTCGAGATAAGGATGCCTTCAAATTCTGCACAACCTTCCTACTCTTGCATGCTATAAGCATGTCATCCACATACAAGAGTAAGAACACCCTAGAACCATCCTCAAGAGACTGAACATAAACACAGGGATCAAACTCGTATCTGGAAAGTCCAATGCTGTGCACATAGGAGTCGAACCGCTTGTACCATTGCCTCGACGACTGCTTCAGCCCGTACAGTGACTTCTGCAACAAACAAACCTTTCCCTCTGATCCTGGATCTCTGAAATCGGGTGGCTGCTCCATGTAAATCCTCTCCTCCAAATGTCCATGGAGGAACGCCGTCTTGACATCCATCTGCTCCAGCTCTAAACCCTGAGCTGCTACAATGCTCAACAACACTCTGATGAAAGTATGTCTGACGATGGGAGAGAAGACCTCACTGAAGTCGATACCTTCCTTCTGGGAGTATCCCTTGGCCACTAACCTCGCCTTGAATCTGATACCTCCCTGCTCTGAAGGCCCTTCCTTGCGACTGTAGACCCATTTGCAGCCAATGGGCCTCTTCCCCTGTGGCAACCACATCAATCACCACGTCTGGTTCTGGTGGAGAGACTGCATCTCCTCGGACATCGCTTGGATCCATCGCTCTCTGTCCTGGCTCTCAATAGCCTCCTGATACGTATATGGATCTTCATTCACTGTCACCAGGGCATATGACAGTGTCTCCTCGAAGCCATATCGGTCCAGTTGCCTGATGGTCCTCTTGGGCTTGTGTAGGGCAACACCGATATCAGTCCTTGGTCCAACTCGCTCCTGCTGGACCTCTCCACCTCGATCATCCGTCCGAGTCCTCTCCACCTGTGGAGACACCTTAGGTAGGTTCTCCACTGAATGTTATGTCCTCCCGTAGTACCTGCAAGAGGCAAAATCAAAGAGGTAAGCTGTCCAGCAGTGCCCTGCTGGACCTCCTCCTGCTCCTGCTGCTCCTCCATGCCTGCTCGCCTCCGTAGGACTGACTCCTCATCAAAAGTCACATCCCGACTAATGATGACCTTCTTTTCCAAGGGATCCCACAGCTTGTATCCCTTAACTCCTCGTGGATAGCCTAGAAACACCGTCTTGCGTGATCTGGCATCTAGCTTGCTCCACTCACCAGCTCCAATGTGCACATAGGCCGTCACCCAAATACCCGTAGATGGTCCAGTCCAACTGTCCTCCTAGACCACACCTCCTCTGGAAGCCTGCCATCCAACCTGATGTGAGGTGACCGATTGATCAAGTAACCCACTGCGTCAACTGTGTCAACCCAGAATACCTTTGGAAGCCCTACCTGCAGCCTCATGCATCGTGACTTTTCCAGAAGTGTTCTGTTCATCCTCTCGGCCACCCCATTCTGCTGTGGAGTCCCCTTAACTGAGAAGTGTCTCCTGATCCCACACTCCTCACAGTAATCTTGGAACTCTCTGCTGGTGTACTCCCCCCATTGTCTGACCTCAGATACTTCACGCTCCTCCCCTGCTCCTTCTCCACCTCAGCTCTTCAGATCTTGAACTTGGTGAAGACCTCAGACTTCTCTCTCATGAAGTAAATCTAGAGTTTCCTTGAAAAATCATCAATCAGGGTCATGAAGTATCTGGCCCCATTCCTAGCTGAAACTGGGGCTGGTCCCCACACATTCGTATGTACTAACTCTAGAGGGGCTGCACTGCGGGTTGTCCTGATGTTGAACTAAACTCTCCTCTGCTTTCCCATCTGGCAAGGCTCACAGATCTCCCCTGTAGCACCATCCTCCAGATCAGAGATGAGTCCTCTCTTGCTCAACTCCCTCAGCCCCTTGTCATCCATGTGGCCTAGGCGATAGTGCCACATCCTGTAAGCCCCCTGCTGGTCCTGTGCTGCAACTGCTGCATCAGACTCTCCGGTCACCGCAGATCTCTCCATGCGATAGAGATTATTGTCCAACCTCCTGCCTCTCATCACTGCCATAGCTCCATTGGAGATGTTCAGTACTCCGCTTCTAGCCCTACTGCTGAAGCTGTATCCACTACGCTCCAAGTAGCCTAGTGACACCAGATTCTTTTCCAGCTCCGGGATGTGCTTTACATTTATCAATGTCCTCACAATCCCATCAAACATCCTCACCCTGACTGTCCCTATCCCAGCCACCTTGCAAGGATGATTGTCGCCTAGAGTCACTGATCCCTCATCTGTCTTGGTGTATGTCGCAAACCAAGACTTGTGTGGTGTGTAGTGATGTGAGCATGCAGAGTCTAGTGTCCACTCCTCTGTGTAATGCCTGTGACCATCTGATACCACAAGTAGATCATCCTCCACCTGCTACCCAGCAACTGCACTCACTAATTCTGAGCACTTCTTTCTCCCTTCTTGCTCTTCCATAGTGGACATTCTCGCTTGAAGTGTCCGAACTCGTTGCACTTGAAGTATTTCATCTCTTTCTTTCCCTTCTTGGACATGGACCGCCCCCTGAACTTGCTTCTTCCTCTGCCTCTACCTGTCCTCTCCCCTACTGCCAAACCCTTCTGGAGAGCCTGATCTCTGGTCAACTTTTTTCTTTGCTCATTAGACCTCAGCACCGAGACCATGTCCTCATATTTCAGAGTCTCTTTGCCGTAGAGCAGTGTAGTCACCAAAGAGTCATATGATCCTGACAGCAAACACAAAAGCAACAGGGACTTGTCCTCCTCATCCAGCTTCACCCTGATATTCATTAACTCCGTGCACAACTGGTCGAACCTCTGAATGTGGCCAATCACATCAGATCCCTCCTGCATCCGTAGACTGTACAACCTCTTCTTCAACATTAGCTTGTTGCACATATTCTTCCCCATATATATGGTGTGCAACTTCGACCAAAGGCCCTTCGGGGTCTTTTCTTCTAGCACCAAATACAACGTCGCATCCGCCAAACATCTTCTGATCACCGAGTATGCTTTCTTCTCTAACAATGCCCACTGTCTATCTGTCATTTCCTCAGGCTTCTCATCCAAAGCCTGATCCAGATCTGCTTGCACCAGAAGATCCTCCACCCGAATTTTCCATATGAAAATTTTTTTTTTGACATCAAACTTTTCACAATCGACCTTCATATTGCTTCCCATGACTGGATCCAAATCAAACAAGTAATATAAAATCAAGAAGTATAGAATATACCTTGATGGTATCTTGCTAAAAATTTTCAGCACTTGGGATCTTCAACTTCTCACGCTTGGAACCGCTTCCTCACCACCATGGCTCTGATACCAAACTATTGAAGCATGATCCCGGCTCCTCCCACGGATCTTGGGTGTAGTGGAACCAGCAATGAATAAATCTGGAGACTTCTGGACTCGATCGAAGGCCCTTGACGAAATCAGCCTGGTTGCTGTCTTCTTCGTCAGCCTTTCATTCCAGATAAAGAATACATCTAAGATCACCTCTAAAAAATCCAAAATCTGGTACCCAATCAGATTAGATCTGGACTGAGGTCTTCCAATTCATAGATCTCAAATCAGGGTATTCTAGATAGGGAAGAAGGTAGATAGAACTAGACCTTGCAGATCTATCCTGCTGCAGCCTTTCCTGTAGATCTGTTGATGGAGATCTCACCCGTACCTCAAACGACCTCAGATCAACTCCAGATCTGACAAAAACTTGTACCAACCTCTTCGCAAGAGATTCTAGATCCTGGATCTGATGTTTGGATGGCTGCAAGAGAGGGAGAGACAAAAGGGTTGGCGGCACAAAGGGGGAGAGGCTAGCGCCTCCCCTTGCTTTTCCTGCCTTTTTGGGACCTGGCGGCAAGAAACCCTAGGTTTCTTGCTCCTGGGGTGTGGAGAATAGTTGGAGAGAGAGGGAGAAGAGAGAGAGAGACTTGAGAGAAAGAGTTTTCGTATTCTTTGGCTTAATCAAACCTATACAGTGCATGTATATATAAACACAGGGTCAAGTGACCCAAACCCAAAACTCCCTTGACCAACTCTATGGGAGATTAGGTTAACGCAAGCCCATGTACACCCATGACTCGACATAATCTCACTTATCCTGGGCCTAGACCTGACCCATAAATAGTTGGTCCCTTGAGGCCCACATAACCTAGACCTCAAGAACCCGAAAGGCCCACAGCCTTTCAACCTAGGGCCCAACTAGCCCTAGAGCCTCCATGAAGCCCTCATGAATGATGGACCTTGGCCTTAGCCTTGGTCCCCTGGGCCTTGGACACACCACCTGGATCACAACATAAAATAGCCTACGCATCCCAACAGATTACTATCCAAGATACATGATAAGCATAGAGGCTAACAAGATAAACACAAACAACCTCAGATAGACTAAGATAGCCTTAGCCTATATGATCTACTCATCATCAGAAGAAAGCTCGATGTGACTCAAGGTTCTTGCTCCAGATGATAAGAAAACCATTCTCTTGCTTCAAATCCTCATAGAGGACATCAGGTGAAGAGAGAGGAACCATGTGCTCTGCTAAACTATAGAACTAAATGGTGGCCCAGGAGTGGGCTAAGGCTATGGCTGAGTAGGTGCAGGCTGAGAAGGTGTGGGCTAGGGTCTCTGGTGTGAAAGTTGAGCAGAAATGATCTCAACCTAAGACTCCAACATCTCACAGCTGCCATCATAATACCAATGCTACCCTACTACCCTACTCAGAAATAATGGCATTGTCAATCTTGCAGGACAGACGAGCAGCCTCCTTGGTCAACTTGGAGATGGAGCCTTAATCCTCGATCCTCTGGCTATGTGCTCGCTCTAGGGCTTCAATCCTTTGGGACAACTAACCCATATCTTGAGCTCATCCTAATGCTTCTAAAGGTCTTGCTAGAGCTTATCCTAGTGGTGCTACATGTCTTGCCTGAGATTAGAGAATAGAGAGTCCAGTCTTTGAAGAATAGCATCTATAGATCTTGCTGAACTACTAGATGCTATCTGTGGTGTGTGGGGAGATGGTGGAGAAGCATGTGCTGGCTTGGCTACTGCTGGTGCTGAAGGAGATGATGGTGGACTCTGGGGAATCCTCTTATCCTAAGGCACACTTTGGCCTAACTCATCATCTCTGATTGGCTCTTTCCCTGAGCCTCTGGGCACCCATCAACTATCTAATTTGTGAACTCTCTAAAGTCCTCTCCCTCCAGATCAACATCAAAGTCTGTAAAAATCAGTGTGAAGACCATTCTATAGAAGAGACATACTTTGGACCTGCCTATAGCTTCTTTCATCTGCTCTATCATTATATAAGGTAGGTTCATCAAGGTGCCCTAAATCAAATAATACATAACTGCTATATCTGGCTCAGTCATCCAATCAAATTGGTCATTTTCAAAAAGAAGATCTGGCTCACAATATAATGCAGCAAGCACATCTCGATGGAGAGCTGGTTGGCCAAAAGAATGTCAATGTTGCTCACATTATCTCTTTTCAAGATGCACTTTAATCCATTAGCCTTGTTTTTTAATTTGGAAAAATAAATACCTACCTCGGCATAGCCAAAAGATGTCCCAAACTTCTCCTGCTCAAGACAACCAAAACACCCTTAATTATGGATTCAATGGACTCAGTGCCAATCCTCATGTTCTCAAAGAACTCTCTAATAAGGTTAGGGTAACTAGGTACCTCCAATGATCAAATTTTCTCCCAACCCTATTGGTGGATCCAACTCTCTATCCGAAGGTTTTCATCTTCCAAAAACTTGAAGTCAACCTTGCTTCCCATGGTAACAATATGAATGGCCATCAGGGCTCAAGGAGGAGGAGACATGGAAGATGAAGGCATAGGATAGAGCTCTTTGGGGTCATTTCTTGCTTTGGCTCTCCCCTCGGATGTCTCCTCTGCCCTAGATCTTTTGCAAATAGTGGATCTCTTCTTAGGAGCCATTTTGCTCAAATCACCTAAGAAATCAAAAAGAAATGGCAATGGAAGGAGGTTTGGATGATAAGAAATGAGTCGATAGGGTTTGAAAGAAAGCTAGGTCGAAGAAATAGGAAAAGAAAAAAGTGACTAGGGCTCTCAGGTCACCTGTTAAAAAATAATATCCCAACGAATGAGTCGACTTATGAAGTCCTATGAGAGTTGACTCGAGTCCTCTCTTAATTTCAGAAATCTCATCGAAATGAGTTTGGATTGACTTCAAACACTATAAGAAGACTTGAATCAATGAGGATATGAAGAATTTATATGAAAAAGGTCAAGAAGACAAGATGAGGCAAGAGATTTTTTGGATTTGATGAGCTGTTCTAAAAAAGATCACAAATTCTTAATTCTCCTCTAATCATACTAAATTTATCCTCACTTAAGGATTTGATGAAGATGTCTGCTAATTGATTATCAGTACAAACAAATTCAAGCATAATATTATTATTTTAAATATGGTCTCTTATAAAATGATGTCTTATTTCAATATGTTTTATTCTAGAGTGCTAAATAAGATTTTTAGTTAATTTTATAATATTAGTATTATCACATCTTATTAGAATCTTATTTTATTTAACTCCAAAGTCCTCAAATTATTGCTTAATCCAAAAGATTTAAGCACTGCAACTTCTGACTGCAACGTACTCGGCTTTGGCTGTAGACAATGCTGCTGAATTTTGCTTTTTATTAAACCAAGAGATTAAGTTCAATCTAAAAAATTGGCAAGTTCTACTAATATTTTTTCTATTAATTTTGCATTCACCATAATCAATTTTTAAGTATCTAATTAAATTAATTAAGGAATTCTTAGAGTACCATAATCCTAAATTTTGTGTACCTATTAAGTATCTAAATATTCTTCTAATTGCAAGTTTATGACACTTTTTAGGATTTGATTGAAATCTTGCACAAATACATATACTAAATAATATATCTACTTTACTTATAGTAAGGTAAAGTAAAGATTCAATAATATATTGATATAGCTTTTGATCAATATTTTTATCATTCTCATCCTCTTCAAATCTATATGAGGGGCTCATCGATGTGCCAATTTCTTTTACACCCTCCATCCTAGATTTTTTTAGTATCTCCTTGATGTACTTAGTTTGATTGATGGAGATTTTTTTTTTGTTTGTTTAATTTAAGTTCAAAAAATAAATTCAACTCTCTCATTATGCTCATTTTAAATTTGCTCTGCATTAACTCAGCAAGTTCTTAGCAAAGATCTTCATTAGTAGCTTCTAAAATAATATTATCAACATACATCTGAACTACTAGTAAATTATTTTTTTTCTTCTCAAAAATAAAGTTATATATACATTGCCTTTAGAAAAATTATTATCAAACAAAAATTTATTTAGTCTTTCATACCAAACCCTAGGTACTAGTTTAAGATCATACAATATTTTGTTGAGTTTGTAGACATGATTAGGGAATGCATGACTTTCAAAGTCAGATGGTTGTTCTATAAAAATTTTTTCACCAATATAATTATTTAAAAATATATTTTTTATATCTATTTGATATAATTTAAAATTTTTGTAGCAAACAAATACAAGTAATAATCTAATTGCTTATAATCTAGCTATAGGTGTATATGTTTCATCAAAATTTATTTCTTCTTCTTGGTTACATTTTTTTGTAACTAATCTTATTTTATTCCTAACTATATTACTATTTTCATCCAATTTGTTTCTAAATACCCATTTAGTGTCTATTATTGGATGATCAATTGGTCAACTTACTAAGGTTCGAACATTATTTCTCTCAAATTGATTTAACTCCTCTTATATAACAAGCATCCAATTTAAGTCATTTGTAATTTTTTCTATGCTTTTGGATTTAATTTGAAAGACAAAAGTAAGATAATCATAAGTATCTCTAAGAGAGGTTCTTCTTCTTAACCCTTGTAAAGGATCACCTATGATGAGATGGATGATGGTGTGCATATCTCCACTCTTTGGATAGATCATCGTGTTCCTTGATAGCTTCTTTTTCAAAAAAATTTTATATTTGTCATCATTGATCTCCTCACTTCTATCTTGATTGGGCTTGTCTTTCAAGTTGATTTCTTTCATCTTATTCTCTAAAATATCTATATCATCATCAATAATATCTTCCTTTCTTGAGAAAAAATCGTTCACTTCATCAAACACAACATGTATAGATTCTTTAATAATCAATATTCATTTGTTGAAGACTCTATATGCCTTACTGGATATAGAATATTCAAGAAAGATACCCTCATCTGATTTAGCATCAAATTTATCTAATTTTTTTTTATTGTTCAAAATAAAATATCGACATCCAAAAATATGAAAATAGCTAATGTTAGGCTTTCTACCTTTCCAAAACTCATAAAAAAAATTTTTAAAATTGATCGAATTAAAACTCAGTTTAAAATATAACATACAGTATTTATGACTTCAGCCCAAAAGTATTATGAGAGACTCCCTTTACACATTATGGTACAGGCCATTTCTTCTAAAGTATGATTTTTCTTTCAACTACTTAATTTTTTTGGGATATTCTTGGTGCAAAAAAATAATGTTCAATCTTATATTCATTACAAAAATTTTTAAGTATTGGTTTTGAAATTCGATGCCATGATCACTTTGAATACAAACAATAGTTAAATTCTTTTTATTTAAAACTTTATGATAAACTTTAAAAATACATTAAAAGCTTCATCCTTATGTGCCAAAAATAAAACCCATATGAAACATGAAAAATTATATATGATCACTTGTCCATACTATTTTTCTCCTAAGCTCATGATCTTAGTGGGTCCAAATAAGTCCATATAAAGTAATTCTAAGGGCCTAAAAGTTAAAATGATATTTTTGAATTTGAAAGATCCTACAATTTATTTTCTATATTAGCATACATCACAAACTCGATCCTTTTCATAATTTAGTTTAGACAAACTTTTAACTAAGTCTTTTACAATCAATTTTGAGATTGTATTCATGCTAGCATGATCTAGTCTATAATGCCATAACCAACTAGCCTCTTTAATTTTGACATCCATTGTAACAAAATATTGACCACTTTTCATGGCAATCTCATCAAAATCATCTATGTAGATGTTTCCATGTTGATGTCCAATAAATTTATTCTTTCATTAAAGGAACTAGAATAATGCACATAGATGATTCAAAAGTAATCTTGAAATCTTTGTCATAAAGTTGACTAATACTAAGTAAATTATATTTTAAACTATCAACTAGTAAAACACTTTCAATAAATGCAGAAGAGGTAACTTTTATTTTACGAATGCCTATGATTTTTCCTTTGTCGTTATTATCAAAGGTAACTGCTCCATTTTTCTTTTTCTCAAGAGTGATGAATTGATTCTTATCACTTGTCATATGTCTTAAATAGCCACTATCTAAATACGATCTTCTTTTGGTTACATTGACTGCAAGATATTCCCATAAAATAGTCAAGTGGTTGATTTAGGTATTCAAGCTTGTTTGGGTTCTTTAGGATTAACACTTAAGGATTCTTTTGGAATTCAAACCTTCTTAATTACTTTAGCATTAGATTTTCTGAAGTTGCATAAGTGAGCTTTGCGTCCTAATTTACCATAGTAAAAACATGTGATATTTGAAGTGGTATGCAATAAAGGAGTAGTAAAGAAGTTTTTCAAAATCTTTTGCTTGTTATTAGACTTAAAATCAATACCCGCCTTGTCAGAAACAACCTTTTGCTTGCTTAGTATCATATATAATTTTTCAAAACTACATGCAAATTTATCAACCAAAGGTTTCAGCTTTTCCACTTCTTCCTTCAAGGTTTTGTTTTCTTCCAACAAGAGTTTATTGCTTTGCAAAATTTCTTCCTTTTCTTTGGCTAAAGATGCATTCTTTATTTTCAAGTACTTATTTTTTAGACTTATTTTTCTAAATTCATCAAGTAATTCATGAAATGCATCTTGAAGCTCATCAAATGTAAAGTCCAAAATGAGTTCGCAAGTTACCTCATCATCTTGTGCCATTAGACACAAGTTTACAACATCTTGGTCCTCTCCATCTGAGCTAGACTCATCACTATCGCTCCATGTGGCAAACATTACTTTCTTCTTAATTTTTTTAAATATTTTCTTTAGGATAGGATAGTCGGCTTTGAAATGCCTCGACTTCTTGTATTTGTAGCAAAGGGGCAGCTCCTCCTTGTCTTTGTCTTTTGCTTGAATCTTCCTTGATCATTGGTCTCTTCTTGAAGCCTTGCCTTCTTCCCCTCATGACCTTCTTAAATTTTTTAGTGATTGGCACCTTATCTTCATCATCTTTGGATGACTCCCCATCATCCTCATCAATTGCCACATATTTGAGGGTAATGGTCTTTTTCCTTCTGCCCGCCTCATTAATGTGTCGCTTCATTGCTAGTTCGTGAGTCATTAAAGATCCAAGGAGCTCCTAAAGTTCCAGTTTGTTTAAGTCCTTTGCTTTTTGGATAGTAGTAACTTTGGCTTTCTACATTTTAGACAATGATCTAGGAATTTTTCTCACCAAATCACTATTAGAATATAATTTATGAGGCCATTAATAATGTATGTAAAATGTGTAAATATATCAGTGATGGATTCATTGGCTCCCATTTTGAATAGTTTATATTTATGCACTAACATGTTAATCTTTGATTGTTTGACTTGATTTGTGCCTTCATGCATAGCCTCAAGTCTATCCCATATCTCTCTTACCGAGCTACAAGTAGAGATACGGTTAACTCATTTGCATCCAAGGCACAATATAAGATATTCATTACCTTGGTATTTAACTAAATTGATTTTTTGTCTATTTCATCCTAATCCTTCTCCAGCTTGGGAGTGTCAATTCCATCGATAATAATAGTGGGTGTGTGTGGACCATTGATTATGATGCTCCATAAATTATAATCAAGTACTTGGATAAAGATACGCATGCGAGTCTTTCAATAGGTATAATTAAATCCATTGAAAAGAGGTGTCATACTAGCGGACTGTCCTTCAGCAAGTGAACCATCCAATTGAGTTATTGTGATCTTTTATCTTGATTGTTAGATAAAATTCTAGCTAAAAATCAAGCTCTGATACTACTTGTTGTCCAGCTAGACAACCCAAGAGAGAGGGTGAATTAGGTTTTCAAAATTTTCAAACAAGTATGTATAATTTTATAAGACAATCCAAGTGAAGTATAATGAATGCAAAAAGGAATAAATGCAAGATAAAGAGAGAGAACTATACACACAAATACAATAAATTTTTATAGTGGTTTGGTGCACACCAAGCACCTATGTCCACTCTCCAAGCTATTCTTTGAGAATTCTATTATATTCTAGCAGAATGCAGCAAGTTTGTTTTATTAGATTCACAAATAACCTAATTAATTTTATCCAAGTCAACCAGTTGAAACCTTTACAAGCTTTTTCTTTATGCTCTCAATCTAATTGCTAGGTTTGGATCAAACCTTTACCCAAGTTTCAATCCCGCTGAAACTGGTTATAAAAAAAATTAGTGAGAAGGAAATTTTACAGCACAAGATAAAGCTCCTAGATGAGCTGATGGTTGTCATTGATTCTTGATTGGAGAAGTTTCGAATGCTTGCTTTCAATTCTCATTCTTTTTTCCTTGAATGACCTTACAAGAATCAAGAGAAGTAGTTGAAAAGTAGTTGAGCTCTCTTGAATACAATGAATGATGAAAATAGCTTCTTTTTACTTTGAGGGGGTGTTTGGTGCTTAACCAAAATTAGAATGGGAATGGAAATCGGAATGACTTGGAATCGAAATCGGAATGGCCAAATTCTCCAAAGTATTTGGTTCGCGATCAGAATCAGAATCGAAATCAGAATGGAAATAAAAATTTGAATCCATAGAGGAGAATAGGAATTGAGTTTAATATAGATTGAGCCATTCCCATTCTATCTCAAAATCAGAATCGGAATGGGACTCCTTCCAACCAAACGGTTGGAATGGGAGTCACCCATTTCGATTCTGATTTCACACCCCCACTCTCCTCAATCAAACACCCCCTGAATGTATTCTCTTTTGTGTTCACTTTGTTTCTCTTATTTTTTAATTAATTTTCATCAAGTTTTATCACTTTTAAACCCCATTTCTTGCCATTTTTTATTATTGGAGACGAAATATAGCCAATGAAAAAAATTTTGGATAAAATTGGGCTTATTGCAGAACTAATAATTAGTGCTGTCAGAGGCTCAGGAGTCGACTCGAAGTGACGGCGAGTCAACTCATCGAGATCCAAGAGTCGACTCGTGTGATTCAAGAATCGGCTCTTCGTCAGTTCTTTAAAATCCAACTTTCTATTTTCCCTGAGAGAGTCAGCTCGCTAGATGAAAGTTGACTTGCTAGCATCCAAGAGTCGACTTGCCAGGTCCATAAGTCAACTCTTATTGGTGTGCCAAAAAAAATACTCTCTGTCCCACTGAGAGAGTTAGCTTGGGGCTTCTATGAGTCAACTCGCCAATATGTTAATCCCCAAATATGTCAGAGTTGACTACTTGAGACCAAGAGTTGACTCAACTTCCTCCAACTGACTTTTCTCATAAAATCTATCTCCAAACTTGATTTTTCTTGGTTCCCAACTTTTTTTAAGAGATCTTAAGGCTTGTCAAAAAGGTTATCATCCTATACAATCATTCTTAAAGCAAACTTAAAAGATATTAGATCATTGTTATGCATCAATATTTCATAATCATTAAAATCATTCCTTGAGGTCAACAAAGAAAAAAATATATAGGAACATTCATTGAAGTTTGAACCATTTATACTTATATCCGAAAAGTTTAACAAGTGTCGATTAACCATCAAAACTTCAAATTTGTTTCGACCCAACCATCTACCTGAATCCTAACTCCATTAATAGAATGAGAAAAAAGGCAAAAAATACCTTTACTTCAGAAAGGTTGTCCTTTGTCATTCATCTATCTATACAAATCTCAAAGTATTCTATAGTCTATCATTCATCTATTTATACAGATATTATTATGCCCCATCTTTTGTCATTCATTTGCCAACACAGGTCCTAAAGTGCTCAAACCTTAATCATCCATCCAGTGCATAGATCTTAAAGAGCTTCATTCTTTGTCATACATCTTCCTGCACAGATTGCAAAGTGCTTTATCTATGGTTTGCCTATACAAATTTCAAAGTGCTTCATTTGTGATCCATTTGCCTACACAGATCTTAAATCACTTAATTCTCTATCATCCATTTGCCCACATAAATCTTAAAGCACTCTGTCCTTTATCATCCATTTGCTTAAACAAATTTTAAAGCACTATATCCTCAGTTATGCATCTACCTATACAAATCTTAAAGTACTCCACCCTCTATACACAAATCTCAAAATGCTCCATCCTCTAACATCCATCCATCTGCACAGACCTCAAAGCACCCCATCCTCTATTATTTATCTATTTGCATAAATCCCGAATACATCCTCTATCATTCATCTAACTATATGAATTTTAAAGTACTCCATCCTTTGTCATCTATCTACTTGCATAAATTTTAAAGTGGTTCATCCTTTATTATTCATTCATCTGTACAAATCTCAAAGCACTTCATTCTTTATCATTCATCCATCTACATATATCTTAAAATAATCCATCCTTTGTCATTCATCTGCCTACATAGGTCTCAAAGTACTTCATCTATTTCATTTATATATCTATATAGATTTTAAAGTACTCCATCCTTTATCATTCATCTACTTGCATAGATCTTGAAAGCTCCATCCATTCATCTATTTGCCTGACTCTTAGAACACTTAATCTTTCATCATTCATCCACATATGTAGAACTTAGAGGATAAAGTTATTCATTTATTGGTAGAAATCTCAAAGTGCTACTTTTCTCACCTTCAACAGCCCTACTTAATTAGTAGGAAGGATAGTTATGAAAGTTTATAAAAAGAAAAAATTATAGAGGCACTCCTTAAACTTTCTCCCATTTGCACTTTGACCCCAAAAGTTTAAAAAATTGTAAACTAACCCTAATACTTTAAAATCATTGCAAAAAGGTATGACTGTCTGTCTTATTAAGCCATGTTTTGATGTGAGGGTCATACGAGAGGTTAAGTTTTGTGAAATACCATAGGTGTCACACCTCCAACCAATGCACTTACGTCAAATCTAAATTTCTAAGTTATGTCACAATCAATATAAAATATCATCTCAATATCCCTAGTGTCTACCCACCTATACTCATATGTCTAATTTCATGTGTCATAAATTATCCACTAATACTCTGATACCATAATAATTGTTATGCCCTCGACTCGAGATCACAAGCTAAAGGTCACAGCAACTATCATATACTCATGAAGAACTCTCCTCATAAGTATGCAAGATATCTCATGACGATATTAATGTATCACAGCAGAATAAAATTCAAATAATTTATGATTCAACTTTAGTTCAAATAATTAAATTAAATATCTTACAAAATAAAATTTTATAATCTTACAATCAAATCTCAATAAATTTTAATCTAAAATAAAATGTCAAAGTCTTCCTCTAATTTACTCTCCCATATCAAATCTCTGAGTCAAGCTAGATCTCTGAATCTATAAAAATAAAAAATAAAAACTCATCATAAGCTAAACAGCCCAATAAGTAATATCTTTGTTGGCTAAATAAATTCAATAATAATAATATACTAAAAATAAATATGTAAGGTGCATCAACTTAAACATACAATACTAATCAGAATAAGAATATTCAAATTTTGGTGTCTTCAAAATTTATTTTCAAATCTATAAATCGATTTCTTTCAAAATATCCTATTCACCTCGACTACCATGAACTAATCACAGTACTAGTGCATAACCCCACTAACAGGATGTCGATATACCAGCGCACAACCCCCACTAATGGGATGTCGATATACCAGTGCATAATCTCCACTGACAGGATATCGATATACCAATGCATAATCTCTACTGATTGTATATCGATGATCCAACACATAATCTTCACTAACAGGGTATTGATATATCAGCACACAACCCCCATCAGTAGGGTATCGATATACCAGTGCATAACCCCAACTGGCAGGGTATCTGTTGGAAAATATGTTCTAAAGATAATCATTTGGATGATTATGCTCATTTTGTAATATGTATATGAATTATTAATCAATGAATAAAAGTTATTTTGACATCATTCATCACAAAGTTACATCTTTCTTATTAGAACTCTTATATTATGATGAAATTCTAAGAACTATAAAGTAATCGATAAAGAAAAATTTATCATATAGTTCTTAAATATATTTGTGACCAAATGATATGTCACTAAAAAATGATGATGTTTATCGAGTGAAAGTCTTTGTGTGTCGTATGGATTGGTTATCCTCTTAACCAAAAAGTATGGAGACATTGGTATAGCATACAGGTGAGATGTAGGAGTACATCGTCATTGAATAAGTGATTCACCTGCTGAGCGCTCTGCTGTCAAGAGCAGCTTGTGAAGCATATGAGCATAAATATTTCTCAGACCTGAAATCACCATAGTGACTTATAAGCAACTCATTATGCTTTGGTGTCAGACTATATGTATTTCTAATGTAGTGATGGAAGGCTATTGGGTACAGTCAAGTACTTACGAAGTCTGTGTGTAGATCAAGATGGAATTGATCCTTCTGAATTATAGGAGCTAATACATCACTGTATTTTAATTTAATAAAATTTTGATCAAGATAATCTATATGATGGATTTAAGGTTAACAGTTTAACCTTCAAGGTTAAACAGTTTAACAGTTTAACCCTAGACCATCCTATAGCATTCAGGGTCAAAGAGATGAATTATGCAGTAACCATATGCATAAGTTCTTAAATATTATCTTACAATTATTTGACTTATCTAGATATCAAAAATTATTGCTAGATGGTAACTTTAATTAGTACAAAAAATGGTTCCTATGCTACCGGCTTAGTGTTCGAACCTATGGAGTCACGCACAAAGTCAAGCGATATAGAAAAAAATTGACCTAAGCCTATATGTTCAATTTAAAAAGTATATGATTTGCTTGAATAAATAGATTAACTTGATTAAGAATTAAGTTAAAGATCATGCAGGATTAAATAGTTGACTATATTTAGCTAGTACTAGACATGAGATTCAGGTTCAATTCGGAAGATGAATAAGATTTGATCTTTGATCCAAAGAGTCTATAAGTGATTGAATTTAAGTGTTAATTAATTTTATATTAGATCTGATTTAATTAGACTTAATTGAGTTTATAAATTCAAGTTAGATTTGATTCTAAATCTTAAATAGTTTGGGATTGACAGTCTATTTAAAATTGATTCAAATCAGATTTGAATTAGATTCGAATTGATCCATATTTGGATTAGATCTTAGAGTCTACTTTTACTAGGACTCCCTCTCCTCATGGTCGATCAAGAGGTGGTGGGGTGCTGGTTGTTACTACCCCACACTTGGTGTAGGCATGGGTGCATGAGGGTGCCTAGTTAGGCGACAATCCTTTCTCCCTTAGGACTCCTTTGATAAGATATGAATTAATTCAAAGCCTGTTTGAATTAAAAATTCTAGTCTTATGGATAATAAAAAATTATCAATAAATAGAAAGAATGTCTAACTATCATGGTATAACAATTAGATTATGTATCAAGATGAGAAAGAGAGAGAGAAGAGGCATGAAGAGGTGTGGGGCATCCCCTTGGCATATTCCCTTTTGGGCATCCCATCTTTTCCTTGGTGTGGAGTCTCTTGGGCATCTCCTTTTAATGGTGTGAGGTATCACACCAGAGGCTCTCTCTCCTCCCTTGTTATCTTGTGAAAGTGCTTCAATCCGAGGCTTCATCCCGCCTTCCTGCAAAGTTTGGCATGCGCACGAAGTAGAGGATTTATTGATTCAAACCTATGCAAGGCTTTGGATCACAATCTTTGGGATTTGATTTTAATTCTGCTATATATTAGATAAAGATCTAATCTTTATTAAGTTATTATAGAAATTTTTAGATGCATCTTGGCTATCTACTGTGTTCTCCCAAAGAAATAAGCTTTGTTTTCCTTCAATTGGTATCAGATCCAGGCTTTGATACATGGATGCATAATTAATTTTTTTATTTATTTATATATTATATATAATTAAAATTTTATGTTAAATATTAAATTTAATTTAGATCTATTTAAATAAAATTTATGATCTAATTTTGATTAGATTACAAGAACCTAATCAATAGTTGGTTAAGATTTATTATAAATTTATTATAACAAAATTTTTCTTATTACTGAATTTTATTGAAATAGCAATCTATTTTAAAATCTATTTTAAATTAATTTTAATAAAATTTTAATATTATTATTCTGATTATAAAGTTAGACTTATTTCAGATCTAAATTGAATCTATTTTGATATATTTTCAGATCTGATTTCTGTCAAAATTCTACACAATATCAAAATAGATCTAATCAAAAAATTAATCTTTATGCATCCATATGTGCATCTAATTAATTTTCTATAAGATTTTAAATTTGAATTTAATATTTTATAATCAGTATAAAAAATATTTCAGATCTGATGTGATATATATGATGCATCAAATCTGATTAGATTAGATGAAGAACATGGTTGATGAGATCAAAGTCATGTTCATGACATAAAATATTTTGTCAAATTGCATGTTGATGTAATCCTATTTGAAATAAGATTTTAGATCTTAATAACCCAATATTCAGATTGATGAGATTATCAGACTGTCCGATCATAAGAGATAGAAGGGATTAATCTCTCTCTCTTATCCATTCAACAGATTCTCTAATGATGTGTAGGGGTGTCATGATCCGATTTCATAAAGAAAAAGAACGAACAGATTTTTATAAATTATTTTAATCATAAATAAGTTTAGATTAGATCTAAAGCGATTTATGATTCATTACAATAAGATAAATTCAGATCTAAAAATTATTTTAAAATTTGAAAAGCATGTTACATTAGATGTAATCGGTAGTGATCTAAAAATAGTCATGATACATGTGATGTATATATGAAGTTTAGATCACACTCATGCATATTTAATTTTTAAACAATGTATGAAAATTTATTTTCATGATATAAAATATATAGTATGCTTCACTTGAAACCCTAGTAGAATAGTTTTACAAATTGAAACACACGTTTTATATACTAGATTTGAAATTAAGTTTAAACGATCTAGATTTGAGAATTGAAGATTACTAAGACACCATATCAATCGATGGATAATGGGTTAGCATGAATTAGATCCTTCTATTGGGTTAAACCTAAGGTGAGAAATAAATATGGATGGAATAGAAAAATTGGTTAAATCTAATAAAGAGTTGAATTAGATTAGATCATAATTTCTCTAGATCAACCTTAATAGTTGAAGCTTGATCAAGTTTATATTTTTGATATTACTAAATGAACCATGATCATGGCTTAGTGGTTAAGCCCGAATGTACTAGTGGACCAAATCAAAACTAATTAATCAGTTGGTGTCTAAGATAAGTTTGGCAGGTTCGATCAAGTAGTTATTAATTGGGAGCTACTCACCTAGATGGCATCTATAGCTAGTTAATAGCATATTCCTCCCACTGATCTCACTTATCTGACCAATATGGTGGATTATATTTTGATTAGGTTACTAGTCGATTCAAGCTGATCCATGTCATTAAGATAAATCACTATGACTGATTCAGATATCTTTAGACTAGCTTATGTCTAATCCTCTACATGACTTGGTGAAGTCAGTGAGAGGATTTATGACTTACAGATCAATTTCTTTTCTTATTCTCAAATCAATATAATCAAATCTTTTAAATTATTAGATCTTTAAAATGATACAATTATAGAGATAACTTGTTCATAGCCCCCTATTAAGATGCGTGATAATGAGTCTAATATTTCAAATAGATATTGGAGGCGCCACACACCTAGCATCTAGTAGGTATTAAAATTATCATTCATCATATGATCATCTTGTTGTGCCCTTCAGATCAATGCTCAGATTGGCTGAGCCATACTCGGGCTTGGATATTCGTTTGCTGGATGTGCTTGGCGTAGTCATGTTAATGGTTGGACTTAACTCGAATATTCACTGGAGGTGTCACACGCCTGCTGAAGAGAGGCCTGAGGCAAAACCTAATTACTAGAAGTTGTTTAAAAAAATAATTGGTTAAAACCTATCCATGAATGCACTAGGGTTGACTGAGCCACACTCAGGCCCACATGCAGTCTGTGCAAATTCTAGTACCTACAAAGAAATTAATGTAATTCTTCGAATTGAAGGTAGAGGCTACCAATTCATATAAAATAGTAAAAGAATCTTTAGACTAAAGTCTATATTTTTAAAATTAAAAATAATTTATATACTAATAGATTTATATTTTTGTTTTTCAGCTATAGCCAACACATTAATGCTCCGTTCACTGTTGGATAGCGACAAGCTTATTGGACCCAACTTCGATAGCTGGTATCGAAAGTTGAAGATCGTTTTAGAGCACGAGAGGATCCTGTATGTGCATATGGATCCACCACTTGAAGAACCTACTGTCAATGCATCCTATGCTGTAAGAGATACTTATTTGAAGTGACTCAGTGACTGCAGCCGATGCACTATGAGGGTAGCCATGAACGACGAACTTAGTCATAAGTTCGAGGATGCACAGCTAGAGGATATGATTCAAATATTGAATGAGTCCTTTGTTGGGCCTCATGTGGTGCACCCAAAGCTCAGGGGACCAAGGCTAAAGTCAAGGTCCAAAGTCCATGAGGTGCTCATGGGATTTCTAGGACTAGTTTGGGTCCTAGGATGAAAGACTGTCAGCCTTTTGGGTCTTGAGGTTCAGGAGACTTGAGTCTCAAGGGGCTAACTTATTTTGAGCTAGATTAGAGTCCTAGGTAGATAAGATTTATTTAAATCATGGGTATATATGAGTTTGGATTAGCACAAATCTCATATCAAATTAGGCAAGGGAGTTTTGTGGTTGGGTCACATTGACCTTGTATAAATATCTTTGTATTTAGGATTTGTATGAATGGTTCAATCAATCAAATTATTTTCTTTCTAAATTTTCTCTCTCTTTCTTCCTCTCTCTCTCTAGTCTTCTCTATGCCCTAGAACCAAGAAACCTAGGGTTTCTTGGCTGCCACCCTAAAAAAGAAAGAAAGGAGGCGCTAGAAACCAATGCCCCCCTTTATGCACGCCCCTATTTTGAGCACCCCCTCCTGGCCACCAAAGAAGAGTTTTAGGTCCTATTTTTTTGTTTTTAAAGGCTTCATCAAGAGTACTTTCAGGTTCCAAAAGGTAAATTTCAAATCAGTGGAGAAAGGGTTCAAATTAAAGAAGAAAATCCTGCTGACAAGATTTACAAGGCCGCTGAAACCAGGAAGGCTATTCTTCTTCCATGTGCTTCATCCCCTTTCAGTGAGTTTTCTTCATTGATCTCCTGGTATGAGGTACTTCACACACCTGAAAATATAGCACAATAGTTGGTATTAGAACCCATGTTGCATGGAGGGAGAACGGGATGCCAGAGGGTGAAGATCTTCAAAAGTTGAAATTTCAGCAAGATCCCTGTTAAGATATTTCTCAAATCCCTTGGAGTTTCTGTTGTGATTTGGTTTGGATCTAGCCATGGCAAGCAACATGAAGGTAGATTTTGAGAAGTTTGATGGGAAAAAAAATTTTTCTATGTGAAAAGTTAGGATTGAAGATCTCTTGGTTCAGGCAGATCTAGATCAGACGTTGGAAGAGAAGCCTGAAGGGATGTCGAATCATCAATGGATATCCCTGAAGAAGAAAGCTTGTTTGGTGATTAGAAGATGTTTGGCAGATGCAACTCTCTATTCGGTGTTAGAAGAGAAGGCTCCAAAGGGTTTGTGGTCAAAGTTGCACACTATGTGTATGGAGAAAAATATGTACAACAAACTGATGTTGAAGAAGAGACTATACAACCTTCAGATGTAAGAAGACGGAGATATCTTGGGTCACATCCAGAGGTTCGACCAGATGCGCAACAAGTTGCTAAACATCGGGGTGAAGATGGAGAAGGCAGATAGATCTCTATTATTGCTATGCTCGCTGCCTTCTTCCTATGACCCATTGGTGACGACACTGTTGCATGGCAAAGAGACTCTGGTGTATGAAGACATGTTCTCGATGCAGCGCTCCAATGAACAGTGGGAAAAGATGACCAAGGATGAAGCTCCCCAGAAGGGCTTGGCCATGGGGGAGAGGTCAGAAAGAGAAAAAGAAAGAGACAAATCAAGGGAACGATTAAAGTCCTAGAAGAGCAGAAGCAAGAAAGAGGCTCTGCTACAAATGCAACGAGATCAGACACTTCAATGTGATTGCCCGTAGTGGAAGAACAAGAAGGGAGATAAGAGAGGATCTGATGTGCTAAGTATGGTGGCTGATCAGAAGGTGGAGGATAACCTCTTGGTGGTATCTGATGGTTACAGATGATACACAGATATATGGATCCTAGATTCAGCCTGTTCGCATCACTACACCTCAAACCGATCTTGGTTCGTGACATACACCAAGATTGATGAGGGGACCGTGACACTCGAAGATGATCACCCATGCAAAGTTGTTGGTATAGGAAGCATTCAGGTGAAGATGTTTGATGGGATGGTGCAGACTCTCACAAATGTGAAGCACGTCCCAGAATTGAAGAAGAATCTAGTGTCACTGGGTTATTTGGAGTGGAGCGGCTTCAGCTTCAGCAGTCATGCCAGAAGTGGAGTCTTGAACATCTCCAATGGAGCCATGTTGGTGATGAAGATAAAAAGATGGAGAATAATCTCTACAGATTGGAAGGATCTGTGATGATCGGAGAATCTGATGCAGCAGCTACAATGCAGGATCAATAGGGGGCTCATCGGTTGTGGCACTACCGCCTAAGCCACATGGGTGCTCGTGGGATGAAGGAGCTGAGCAAGCATGGTCTGATTTCAGATCTGGATAGAGATATTTCAGAGGTATGTGAGCCATGTCAGATGAAAACATAGAGGAGAGTACAGTTCACTACTAGTTCAGCCTGCAGTGCAGCTCCACTAGAACTAGTCCACACTGATGTGTGGGGACCGACCCCGATTTCAGTCAGAAATGGGATGAGATACTTCTTGATCTTTATAGATGATTTCTCAAGAAAGGTATGGGCCTACTTCATGAAAGAGAAATCAGAAGTCTGCATCAAATTCAAGGTGTGAAAAGCTAAGGTGGAGAAGGAGATAGGTAAGAGCTTGAAGTGTCTGTGATCCAACAATGGTGGAAAGTACACCAACAGGGAGTTTCATATTTTTTGTCAGGAGTGCGGCATCAAAAGACACTTCTCGATGAGAGGAACTCCTGATAAGTGACATAATTTTATATTTATTGTAGGTATTTTTGATAATTTATGGTGCTAACATCTTCTTAAAAATCTAATTTCATGAATAAATTGGATTGTCTTGCAAAAATAAATAATTTTAAAAAATATATAAAATTAGAGTATATTTATAAAAAAATATTATTTTAATTGAATAATTTAAATATCAAAATAATATAAAATTTTTGATGAATTTAATACATATTTTTTCTTATTTTTTCAGATAAAAATAGAAACAAAAACATAGCCAAAATATCCTAAAAAATATTGAAAATTACCTTCGATGCACGGTGGACCGATTGCACGATCCACAGAATCAAGGGTGCGGTCCACAAAAATAGTTTATGGTCTACAGTGCAGTCCATGATGGGTGGAAGCCTCTTTGCATGATCCGATGGCCGAAAATAAATCTGGAGTCTAATCCAACGGCCAGCATCGATCCCGACTGTGTTAAAAAAATTAGAGGTGCTGATCAACAGTCGAAAATTTATTTGGGGCACGATCAGATGGCTGTGATTGAATCCGACATTGATAAGAATTAAAACTATGATTTTTGAGCAGATCTGAGCTATGTGAAGCTGATCCGACGGCCAGAAATTAATGTAAAGGGTATTATACGAATTCTAAGGGTTTTAGGACTCTTTTTCTTATCAAAAAAATATAAAAAATTTATCTATAAATAAAAAGTCCAGGAATAAGAGTAGAGAGGAAAAAAATTAGAGAAAAAGCAAGAAAAAAATAGAAAAAAAAATCAAAGAGCTTTAGGGATCAAATATTCAAAGATTATGGAGCAAGAGAGCTTGATAAGTGGCTAAATCCCTTCAAATCTAAGAATACGATGAAGTCTGTAAATGAGTTTTTATTTTTTTTTATATTTAATTTTTATATAATAAAATTATATTTTTATTTTATATCTTTTTTTTGGAGATATTGATCCAGCCTACACGACCTATACCCTCTATTGACGTGCCATGATCTCTGGATACGGTACGTACTTTGGAGAGATAGATCGTAGTATGTGAGATTAAATCTTAGATCTTGTAATTGAATTTAGATAGTTTATACTCCAACAGGACGAGCTGTGATCTACTGATACAGTCCGTATCCCTTAGAGATAAGCTATGCTAATATCTTAATCACAAGAATTAATATTGCAACATAAAAAAAAAAAAGAAATCTAATTTGCATGATGAATTCAAAATTTTTGAGTTATTTTTTTGAATTATTTTTTTTTATAAATTAATTCATACTTTTAATTTAATTTTTCTATTCTATTTTTTTTAATCCTTCTATAATCAATTTTCTTTTATTTCTTCTTAAAAAAAAAAGATAATCGTCCTAAATCTTCGTGGAAACGATCCCTACTCACCCTATCTATATAGTTTGAGTTGGTTTTTATTCTTGACCGTCTACGATAGTGATCAAATTTTGGCACCGTTGTTAGAGATCTAGATACAATTATTTTTTTAAAAAAAAAATTAGTCTTATTCTTAGTTTCTTATTTTCTTTGCTTAGTTCCTTAGTCAAACTTACTTTCTTCAAAAAAAAAAAATCTCTACATTGACCCCTCATAATCTACTTAGGAAATTAGATACTTAATCACAAAACCTTAAAAGTGAAATAAATCAATTTACTCTTAACTAACTACCAAATCTGACCATCTTTTCTTCTTGCATTACATAAGTCCATAAAACATCTTAAGGGTGCAAATCCTAAATAAGATAAGATGGAGATTTCATCATCCTTTTTTGGCCCACAAATCATCATCCTGCATATTGCATTGACCTAAATCTTAACTTAAAATCAATTAGACATTGGCTCCTAAGGACTCTCGAGCTCAATAGGACAAGGGATCCTGAGAGTTGGACCGAATTAGGGTTAGTTAGTTTGACTGATGTCTAGAAAAGTAGTTAGGGACTACATCTTGAAGGAAGATAGTTATTTAATTGATTCCGTTCGCTTACCTGACTAACTCAGTTGGTGTCTAAGGAAAGCAACGAAGGGACCCCCTCCAACCTTACACTTACCTGGCCAGTTGAGTGGCTAGTCTTTTACTTAGAATGCTCAAAGATAACCTTGGCAGTTAGGAGCTATCTAGATCTAGGATTATCCTTAGCTAGGATTGACCAGCATAACTTGATTACTAACATACAACCATTAACCCTTATTAAAATACTCTTCTCTATCGTCTCTCGATTTAGGACTCTTTCAGCTCTCATCTTTAGAATTCTCTTCTCATCTATCTCTCTTTCCTCTTCTCTTTAAAAAAAATTACAAAAATAATTGAAAATTCTTAAATTTTTTGGACAAAGATATCTGATTGATCAGTGAGAATAGATCCAAACATTGCATCCAGTCCAGTAGACCTTAAGCCCACTATGGGTGAACCCGAACATGAACCTCGGGTACTAAAAGACTTTTCCTATCTAGTTGGGTCAGCCCAACCCTCATGTATCTGACTGCCACAAACTGATGTCAATTTTGAAATTAAACTCCAGATCATAAACATGCTTCCCAAATTCACTGGAATTGAGGATGCATATATTTTTATAAGAGAATTTGAGAAAGTATGCTCCACGATATGGCTTCAACAACTCACTGAGGATGCTGTAAAACTTAGATTGATCAACTTTGCCCTCAAGGATAGTGCTAAAAAGTGATTATACAGTCTTCCTAACCAATCCATAGCATCATTGGAGGATTTTGTTAAAGTGTTCTTGAAAAAAAAAAATTTACACCATAAGACTGTCAAATTTAGGAATGAAATTAATCAATTTTATCAATTACTCAGTGAGTCTTTTTGGAAGTGCTTTGATCATTTTAAGAACCTTTTGAGTCAATGCCCATACCATGGAATAGAAACTTGGAGACTATGCCAAATCATTTATAAAGGACTAGACCCAAACTCTAGAACCATGTTAATGTGTCAGAGTCAATTTGTGAACAAAGAGCCTATAGAAGTCTGGCAATTTCTAGAGAAATCTAGCAGAAAAGAGCCTACCATGGGAGATAACTAGGAAACCCGATAGACTCACACCTTCAAGAGGGAGTGTATATCAAGTTCAACGTTTCCTAGCTGAAGAGGCTAAATTTGCATCTTTAATCCGTAAGATAAAGGCTCTAGAACTCAAGGGACACATCCAAGTAAACCAAGTTGCAACAACCACTTGCAATGGATGTAATGCCACAGACCACATCATGGAAGAATGTTCCTTTTTGATGAATCCAACTAGGAACGAAGTAGCACAGGTTAATGCTGCCTACTACAAATCTACAAATGACCCTTATGCACCAACGTATAACCCAGGATGGAGAAATCACCCTAACTTTTCTTGGTCACAAGGGTCAAATCCCAATAGACCTGTCCTTAATCAATCCAATCAACGGCCCACTCAACCATCAAATTATTCACAAGGCTTCAACAATGATCAAAGGCTTAATGCACTAGAAAAAGGGTTAGAGATTTTAATAAAAACCACTTCTAATAATATATAATTTAATGACCAAAAGCATAATTCACTAGAAAAAAACTTTGAATCCTTGACAAAAAATACAAACAATTTCATGCAAACCACAGGCCAACTTGTAAATTCAAACACCCAAACCATTGTTCTTCTAGAAATACAATTAAGTCAGTTGGCTACCACCATCAATAAAAGAGAAAAAAAAATGATCAAGCCAACCTGAACCTAACCCAATAGCTCAAATTGGTCAACAATCTCAACCTGAAGGTCGATTCAACCATGTAAATGCAATTCACACCTTAAGGTCTAGGAGACAAGTAGACAATCAGGTAGGTATAACTGAGAACCAAGAAGACCAACTGACTGAACTACAGACTAATTAGACTAAGTCTGACGAGCCTGAATCAACAGAAGTTGATGAGCTATCCAAGCCAATTGTAGAACCCATCACTGGGTTCAAGCAAGTTGAGACATCAATCACCAATCCCATAGCTCCTTTTTTAAATAGACTTAGGTCCAACAGACACTCAGTCCACATTGATCAAATCTTAGAGATATTCAAACAAGTGAAAGTAAATATTCCTTTGCTAGATATGATCTAATAAGTTTTCACTTACGCTAAATTCCTCAAAGACCTATGCACAAAGAAGAAGACTACTAATATTCCCAAGAAAGCCTTCTTGGCAGCTAGTGTGAGTTCATATCTTTCAAGCTACATGCCAATCAAGTACAAAGATTTAGGGTCTCCTACAATCTCATGTGTCATTGGAGAAACCATCATTGATAGGGCCTTGTTAAACCTAGGGGTTAATATGAATATCTTACCTTATTCGGTCTATGAGAAATTGAGGATAGGAGAATTAAAGCCTATAGAAATTATTTGCAATTGGCAGATCGATCAGTAAGAATCCCCAAGGAAGTTATGGAGGATGTACTAATCAAGGTCAATGATTTTATTTATCCTGTGGATTTTATGATCTTAGAAACTGAACCAGTGTCAAACCCAAAAGGTCATATCCCAGTCATCTTAGGTAGATCATTTTTAGCAACCACCAACATCCTGATCAACTTTCATGATAGACTCATGAAGCTCTCATTTAGAAATATGTCCATTGATCTTAATATTTTTAATCTTGAAAACAAAAAGACCAATTAGTTGATGTAAACTTGATCTAGAATGAGATCTATGAGATCATTGATTCAGGAAAAAAAGATTTTAACTATAATCTCTGGCCAGATAAAAATTTGAAATAGCTTATGAAATTTTTTTATCTAGTGATCAGAGAGTTCATCTATAATGGCAATCACCTGTCGAATCACTTGTAAAGATGAATTTTTTGAATGAACCAATTGAAAAAATTCAAGTTTAGAAGGTTAATGTCCTGCTTGATTCACCTCACCCACCTTATCCACTTGAATATGTCAATCCAATATTTGATACAGGATAAGTGAGGTAGAATTAATATGGTCTGGCTGAAGACGATAAAGTTAGCACTCTTTGGGAGGAAACCCAAATTTTTTTACTTTGTTTTAACTGATGTTCATTTTTTTAGGAATAAAGGATCGCTCTATATAGAAGAGCCTGTCAATAATCCGGTCTGGCTGAAGACTTAAAATTTAACACTTTTTAGGAGGCAACCCAATTTCAGCATTTGCTTTTGCTTTCCTTTGCATTTTGTTTAGGTTAATCGAGGCTTGCTTCGTATCTTTTATAGAGATTTGAAGATAAAATTGGCTAAGTTGGGGAGAGAACTAATTTTGAAAAGACTTCTAGATTAGGTGACATCTCTCCTTTTCTTTCTCTTTTTATGCACTCTTTATTTTTTCTACTCCGTTGAGGACAATGTCGATTAAGTTGGGGGGAGAATAATAAAAATTTTTGAATTTCTTAAGTCCTCAAGTAAGTTAGTATTTAGTATTTAAGCACTCAATTATACTTAAGAATTGAGTTAAACCAAGTATTTTTAAAAGAAAATTGATGTACAAATTAGAGAATTTATGAGATATTGAGAGATTAAGTATTAAGAAAACTCAATAAGGAGTTAAGTTTAAAACTTAAATAGTTTTCTTTGAGTATTTCTAAATTTTTCTACCAGCATTAAAGAAGAGTTTACTTCTTATGAACTTGTGTAGGATAACTATACGTTTCTTCATATATTTAATATTAAAAAAAAATTCAAGTACTTCATGCTGAATAACCAGACCTCTTTACCTAAGCAAGCATTGAGTTTCATATCAAAAGGTATGAAGGGCAAAGAAGCTTTGTTGTAAAGCTAGTTTTAACTCGTAGCCTGTTTGATTTGAGCAAGTAGGTCTGAGGGATATTCTATATCTAGTGCCCTAAAATCATCTGATTTGAGAGTCATTGGCTAAAAACTTGCTACATGGGCCAAACAAAAAGTTTAAGAGGTTAAGACACTCAATAGCAGGACAACAAAAAAAAAATAACAATAAATGAAGGATGGAGGTAATAATATACTTATCCATATGAGGTTAATGATTTGAAGATAAAGATAGGAATAATTTAGAAAATATTTAGTATTCTTAGTTTAACTCTCATATTGATTAGTATTAATACTCCAATGACATACCTCATTCACGTTCTACTGAACATCAGTGGCTCTTTTAAAAATTATTTGATGAAATTCAAAATTTTAAGTTAAAAGATACTTAATTCTAAATTCTTTCTTTACTCAAGGACGAGCAAAGTTCAAGTTGGAGAGTGTGATAAGTGATATATTTTTATATTTATTATAGATATTTTTGGTAATTTATGATGCTAACATCTTCTTAAAAATCTAATTTTATGAATAAATTAGATTGTCTTGCAAAAATAAATAATTTTAAAAAAATATATAAATTAGAGTATATTTATGAAAAATAGATATTAATTTAATTGAGTAATTTAAATATCAAAATAATATAAAATTTTTGAGAAATTTAATGTATATTTTTTTTATTTTTTCAAACAAAAATTGAAGCAAAAATGGAGACAAAATATCTTAAAAAACATTGAAAATTACCTTCGGTGTATAGTGGACCAGCCGCTCGATCCACAGAATCAAGGGCACAGTCCACCGAAACAGTTCGCAATCCACAGTGCGATCCACGATGGGTAAAAGCCTCTTTGTACGATCCGACGATCAAAAACAAATCTGGAGTCTGATCCAATGGCCAGCATCGAGCCCGACTGTGTTAAGGAAATCAAAGGCACTGATCGATGATCGAAAATTCATCTGGAGTGTGATCGGATGGTTGTGGTTGAATTCGACATTGATAAAGATTAAAACTATGATTTTTGGACAGATCTGAGCCATCTGAAGCTAATCCGATGGTTAGAAATTAATGTAAAGAATATTATACGAATTCTAAGATTTTAGGACTCCTTTTTCTATCAAAAAAATATGAAATTCATCTATAAATGGGAGTCTGGGAATAAGAGTAGAGAGGAGAAAAAATTAGAGAAAAAATAATAAAATAAAAAAAAAATCAAGGAGCTTTAGGGATCAAATATTGGGAGATTTTGGAGCAAGAAAGCTTGATGCGTGGCTAAATCCATTCAAATCTAGGAATACGATGAAGCCTGTAAATAAATTTTTATTTTTTTTTCTTATATTTAATTTTTATATAATAAAATTATACTTTTATTTCATATTTTTTTATTTTTTTTGAGGTATTGATCCAGCCTCCACGACCTATACCCTCTATTAACGTGCCATGATCTCTGGATACAGTACGTGCTTTAGAGAGATAAATCGTAGTTGTGAGATTAAATCTTAGATCTTGTAATTGAATTTAGATAGTTTATACTCCAACGGAATGAGCTGTGGTCTACTGATACAGTCCGTATCCCTTAGATAAGCTATGCTAATATCTTAATCACAAGAATTAATATTGCAACATAAGAAAAAAAAAATCTAATTTGCATGGTGGATTCAAAATTTCTAGATTATTTTTCTGAATTATTTTTTTTATAAATTAATTTATACTTTTAATTTAGTTCTTGCTATTCTATTTTTTTTAAGCCTTCTACAATCAATTTTTTTT